>NC_051163.1:133971237-134171236 GCF_013339745.2 Dermacentor silvarum
AACGTAGTGAACATTTTTTCACGCTTATACAGACCAAAAAACAAAAATTAAAAACATGTTATGACAACGAAGTGAACATTTTTCACACTTATGTATATGTACAGGTTAAGACAACCAAATTACATCAAATAAACACATATCCATACAAAACAGTAAACTCAAATGGAAGATGACATTTTCTTTAAAGCCTTTTTTGACTGAACCGAGAAAATTTTCGTCAAGTAGATCATTAAAGATTTTTCGCACACAGACACATCGTCGTGCCTCACCATACCTAGTTGAAGAACGAGGAACTATGAAACGCTTGTTGTCCCTCAAAAGTCGAGGGACGTCTCTCTGAATTGGTCGTTGACCAAGAACAACAGCTTGCTTAAATAACGACTGAAATGGAGGAAAACCCAATGCTGAAGATAAATTGTCATCTGACACCTGGCCACAGCCACAGGCAACACTTTTGAATATATTTTTTAATAAGCTGTCAATTCGTGTTTGCCATCGCAATGCGCAGAAAGCGAATACGGTGATTCCGTATCGCAATATGCTGTATACGCGAGAGCATGCACAATGTTTTTCTTTACCAATAGTGGCGTAAAACCTTTTATATTAAAAAGCAACCAAGCGACGCTCCTAAGTTTGCCACATAGATAGGCCAGGTGATGCTGCCACGACATACTGCTATAAATAAATAAACCTAGATATCTCACTCAGTCTACATACTGAATAGCGGCACATGTACATAATACGCAGTGCTGGTCATGCAAGAAAACTTTGATGTTTATTGCTGTGGTCTTTAGACGATTTGTACAACATATTAACTGTGTCTTCCCCATATTTACAATGATACAATTTTTCGCAAACCAGTGCATTCAATAATACCAGTGCAATAATAATAATCAATCAATAAATCATGTTTATTTAACGTGCCCAGGAACAACCCTAAGGTCTGAGTGCTGGCGCACGCATACATTGCAAACCAAAAACAAAACACTCAGGGAAAAATCATTAAAAAATAAATGAATAAAAATAAATATTGTGAAAAGAAGAGAGTACCGACACCAAAGCGCAAAGTAAATTCAAAAGAAAAAGGAGGAGAAGGGCACTTGAACAATGCATGAAATCCTAACACAAGGCAAAGCTCGGAAAAGAACGATGACAAGGACTTATGAAAGATATCAAGTTCACGAAAGTAAGCGTTATAAAGATTCTGTATTCTGTGGACAGTTGAGTGTTCGTGATGACAGGCAGGAAAATGGAAAGGTCTATGTTCTCTGGTCATCTTGCGTGGGATACGGAACATGACACAGCTGAGATGTTCGGGACACGTGAGGTTACCGTAAAGGAGTTTAAAGAGAAACAGGAGGTCAGCACGATTACATCGGTCGCGAAGTGAGGGCAATGACAACAATCCAACAGTGCTAGTACAGGGTGCAATGTCCAGGTTTGCAAAGCGGTGATTATATATGCTTAGAAACTTTTTC
Source organism: Dermacentor silvarum (assembly GCF_013339745.2). Classification (NCBI taxonomy): domain Eukaryota; kingdom Metazoa; phylum Arthropoda; class Arachnida; order Ixodida; family Ixodidae; genus Dermacentor; species Dermacentor silvarum. The sequence continues at coordinate 133,972,716 of NC_051163.1, forward strand.
TGGACACGATCTATAATGTCACTGTTGGATATAGAAGAGCCATTCCAGACGACCGACGCATATTCGAGTTGAGGAAGACAGATGCTTGTGTATAATTTGCGGAACGGTGTAGGAGACTTGAATTCCCTCGACAGTCTGCATACAGAATCAAGAGAGCGCATACCCCGCATTGCAACACGTTTACTGTGAGCCGAAAAGTGTAAGGTTGCATCAAAAAGTACACCAAGATCATTGATCTCGCAGACCTTACACAACGGCACAGAATCTACAGAATAAGAAAGAGAAATACTTGCTGTTTTGCGTGTGAAAGTCATGACATTGGTCTTAGCAGCATTCAAGGTAAGGTTATTATCCTTGCACCATTTAGAAAAGGAAAACAGGTCAGACTGCAGGGCGCGACAGTCATCAACAGTGTGAATGTTCTTTAAAATCTTGATGTCATCGGCATATAGAAGGAAAGAAGAGTTCCGAATAACAGAAAGAATGTCATTAATAAAAATTTTAAAAAGGAGTGGTCCTAATACTGATCCTTGAGGGACGCCGCTGGTTGCCATGTAAGAAGAAGACGTTTGGCCATTGACGTTAACATAACAGGATCTACCAAGAAGATAACTGCGCAAGAGATTCACAACTGACGAGTCAATATCAAAGTGCGTAAGCTTGATCAGAAGCAGCGAGTGGCTGACTACATCAAAAGCCTTGCTGAGATGACAGTAAATGGTGTCAACTCGCCCCCTTTGAAGTACCGGCGTGGAGATCTGTGCCATGAAACTTGCGAGATTTGTGATAGTGGAGCTGGCGGTGAGAAATCCATGCTGATTCGGAATGAGCGAGTTCTTCACAGTAAAAGACAATATGTTGTGAAGAGCAAGCTCAAAAATCTTGGACGTAGCACAGAGAAGAGAAATTGGGCGATGATTGGAGACATCCGATTTACATCCAGACTTAAATACAGGAAAATGACGAGCAGTTTTCCACATGTGAGGGAAAGTGGAAGTAGTCACAGTTATTAAATATAGATGTCAATACTGGAGCAAATATACTGCCGTAAGCTTTTAAAATTGCGGAGGGGATGCCATCAGGGCTGCAGGATAGGGAAGGCTTCAAGCGCTTAAGGCATTCGTGGACAAGCTTTTCATCAAACAACACCGCACTAGATGTAGGAACCATCGTGTGCTGCTGACTGACACCAGCGTTGAAGCCTGCATCTTTATATAAGGAAGAGAAATGGGCTGCAAGACAATCCGCGACTGCTTGGACTTCTGCCCCTCTAGAGTCAAGTGAGCGAAAACCCTCTCCATGTTTATTGGAGCGCTTACGGATATACTTCCAAAATTCCGCCGGCCGGTCGGAGGCGCTATTTTCCAAGAATGCCATATATGAATCTTGATCCCGCTTATAGAGACGTTTACAGAGAGCCCGAAAAAAGCGGAATTCTTCTCTGTACTCATTAGGCAACGGAATTCTGGATTTTCGATGTGCGCGATCTTTATGCTTTAGGGCAATTATGAGTTCAGACGAAAACCAGTGGGGATATCTAGAGCGTCTAGGCCTGTACTGGGGAATGTATTTGCGCATACTGCTCAAAACAAGCTCTGTAAACTGATCTACTTGGTCATTAACATTGCTTTTGTTTGTAACCAGTGACCAGACGGTGGTGAACAAGGAATTATATAAGCCAAGATAATCACCACGCTTGAAAGCAAAGCGTGGGGATTCATTTACGCCGCTGGAGGAGCTCTGCCTCAGTGCTGACACAGAGGCAGTTATCTTTAGTGGCGGATGAAACTTATCGGTGCGCACAAGGAAAATTTCGAAACGAGAGACATCTAAAACCTGAGCATTCGAGATGCAAAGATCTAAGACGTTGCCACAGGAATTGGTGATTAAGTTATGCTGTTGAAGGGAACAGAAAGACAGAAATTCCAACAACAGGCTGCATTTATTCTCTGTGTAATGATTGTAATGAGAATATCTAAGTGTGTTCCAATCAATACCTGGTGTATTAAAATCACCAAGAAGAATTACTTTGTGCGTACTATGGGAGGATATTACACTTTCAATGGAAGAGATGACCTCATCATGCAAAACAGGGGAAATATTCGGCTGTACATAGAACGATCCAATCAACAATTCTTCACGTCGGGCTAGGCTGACTTCTAGCCATATCGACTCCCGTACACTTTCTATATCGATGCGCCGTACACATTTCAGTGAATTGTCAACTGCAATCAGCACGCCACCACCTTTTCGTTGAGATCCACTGAAGTCCCTGTCACAGCGGAAGACGTTGTAGTGCGGTGGAAAGAAGTCTGAACACGAAATGTCACCACACAGCCAAGTTTCAGAAATAACAAAAATCGGAAAAGAAGATGAGATTACATTGAAAAAAATTCACGTGCTTTGGTGCGAAGTCCACGAGCGTTTTGGTAAAAAATGTCTAAATTACACGCCACTTTGATCCTTGGGGGTTGTTATTTCAGTAGCATGGATCATGTCATCGTGTAGCATACCACGGAACGGCTTGAACAAGCAACCCATTGGCCACACTGACGGGTCGTTCAGGCGCTTAAGGGCTTCTTCATCGACGGCTACATGAAAAGAAGAATACGATTGATATTTAGTTCTAAGTCGCCGGCAGGAGAGGGGAGAAATGTTCAAGGCCTTTAAGTGGTTGGTCAGGTCGGAAGAGGTGGTTTCAAAGCTCAAATTAGACACAAAAATAGCCTTAGGTCGGTGCTGCCGTTGAGCTACAGATAATGTGGAAGTCTTTCGCGCTCCAACCGAGGCAGGACTCTTGTTTTTTTTTTGTGTAGTCTCGGGTGCTTTTTCAGTGGACGAAGCGAAATCACGTGGGGAAACAGCATCTCGTCGTTCAGCAATGCGTTGTAACACAGGTACATTAGCTCGCGTTGAGGCAGCAGTAGAAGAAGTAGTAAGGGTGGATGACTTTCAGGAGTCGGCAGGTGTCTTCACAGGCATGGCAGTTGCACGTCGCGCAGGCAACGAACCTCCGCTCGAAGGGAGGCGACGACTTGGGTCTGTTGCTCCACGCCGCGGGAATGGTCCTTACGTGCACATACGTAATAATGTTGGTTCTGCAGTTGAACCAACGAAACATAAGAAAAACAAAAAAGGAATGAAGAAAAGATGCATTTGCTGACGCTGGCATAAAAAAGGGAGAAAAGAAAAAGTGCATATACGTATCTACAGGCATAAATGAACGCCCATATATATTCACAAATTCGCGCATATAAATAAACGTACATATATATATATATATATATATATATATATATATACATACACGCAAGCATACATAGATAAAAATACAGCCGTGGTAACAAAGAACATAGCTTCGCTCAGAAAAAGAAAAGAGAAGAAGAAAAATAACCAGCAAAAAATCACCTGCATTAGGAGAAATGGCTAGATTAGAGTGGTTATTGTTGCTGATTTCTATTTACGAACAATTGGCGTATGCCCACATTATTGATGTCCGGAAAACTAACTTGCGCGTCGATTAATTCATTTAGTATGAGGGGTAACTGGTAGTGCAGCATTTGCCGTCCGTAGTTAGTCCGTGTAGTCGGTAAGCCCAAGTGAGCTTTGTGACGGTGTGGATACGGGGATTGGAATAAGCTTAACGACGCAAGATTAGAAAAGCTGTGCTTGTGCTTTTTTAACTCCGCTTTGTACCTACGCAGTAGCCTGTAGTGGTATAAATTAAATATATTAACAATATCAAATTTGACGAACAGATCTCTTGTTGTGTATTCATAAGGTAGTCCATGATTATCCTAAGGAACCGTTTTTGTATGATGGATATTTTCTGTAGGTTTGATTTTGTGGTCGTGGCCCACACAAGTGTACAGTAGTTTAGATAGGAACAAAAAAGAGAATTATACAAAATTAATTTTACTTTTTGAGGCAAAATGCTTCTGTGGCGCAGAAGAAGGCCTACTACTCTGGATGTTTTTAAGAGGATATGGTTAATGTGGTCGTCCCACTGCATGTTTTCTGAAAAGCATACGCCAAGTGATTTAAATGATGGTACGATCTCAATAACACTTGATTGATATACAAGATTTGCAAAGACCGTAATAGGTTTATTTTTAGGATGAAAAATTATAGCTTTAGACTTCGATACGTTGAGAGAAAGCAGGTTAGTATAAGACCATTTTTCTAGATTTAGCAGTAAATTATTCGCTTGAATTAATACGTCATTATAGTTCTCGCTGGAAATAAATATACTAGTGTCGTCTGCATATATTATAAATCGGGCGACTGTATTAATGGTTACGATGTCATTAATGTAGATATTAAAAAGTAGTGGCCCGAGGATACTGCCTTGAGGCACGCCGCAGACAACACGACGTAAAGATGACTTAAACTGATTAATTTGAACGTACTGCGTCCGTGATGAGAAGACCATGACCATGACCTCTTATCCCGCAGAGTTCTTACTTTTGAAAGAGGATGTCGTGATTAATTCAATCAAACGCTTTTGTGTAATCTATAAAGATCCTTAAAACAATTTTTTTTCTGCTCAAAAAACACTAATATGTATTCTTTTTGATGAAGCAGGGCAAGTTCAGTCGAGCGATTTTTCTGAAGCCATATTGGGCGTCAGTGATTATATCGTGGGTTTGACAAAATTTCTCTACTCGTCGAAAAATTACTTTTTCAAGAAGCTAGGAAAAAAACGGGAAGTATACTAATAGGCCGATAATTTGAGAAATCATTTATATCGCCTTTTTTGTGCAGAACGGTTACCCTGGAAATTTGCATGCCTGAAGGAAATTGCCCAGATTCCTTTGGTGAATTTCCTATGGTGAATTTAGTCACCATAGATTATATAAATATGCAAGTTGATCAGATATAAGATTGATTACGTATTTGACAGGACGTATTTGGATGTCATGACTCATTAGCATCGCAGGATGCGCTGTTGTTCATTTCAGAGAATATGGCTATTATTTCGTTTCCATCGACTGGTGCCGGAAATATGGTAAGTGAATGCCTCTTAATGGCTGGTGTAGGCATATCTACTCGACTATTGGACTGTTCAGTGAAGTACCCGTTGAATGCATCAGCGAAAGATTTGCCCACGTATTCGTGGCCATTCTGAGTAACCCTCTCCACTGGTCTACGGCCGATGTTTAAAGAATCTAGTGACTTAAGCTTTCTCCAAAGTCTATCAGAACGGTTTACGGCACATTCAAAGTATTTTTCGTAGTCAATTCGTCTTGCATTTCGAATGTCGTTATTTAAATTATTTCTGAACTTCTTGAAGTCATTCAGGGTGGCTATGCTTTTGCTAGTGATATATGATAAACAATTTATAGAATTTATTTTTTTCTTTAATGCGAGCATGTATTTCACAGGTTATCCATGGTTTTCTTATTCTTTTATGGATTCTTTTTTCTTTAAAAGGAAAGTGTTTTTTCGTATATTGTACAAAATGTATCTAAAAACAGTTGATACGCGGTGTTCGCATCGCTTTCTTTATGTATACGACTCCAATCTGTATTTGATATGACAACGTGGAATCTGTCCAATGCACCGGTGGTTACGGGCTGATAAAGTTCCTTAGTTCGAGATACTTGTTTCGGAACTGCTTTCTGGCAGAAAAGGTATATATGCCCAAGTGATCCCTTAAATCACAGCACGTAACTCCTGAATGTACGTTTGACTCGTCAATGTTTGTGATAAATAGGTCCAAGAGTGTTTCAGAGGTCGGTGTGATACGGGTAGGTGTTTTAGTTGTAATAGTCAATCCGTGTGAGCGTAGAAGCACATCGAAACTAACACTGTTAGAAGAAGAGGTGAGCATATAATATTAAAGTCTCCACTGATTGTAGCATCATACTGATGCATAACAAGAAATGTGAGGTACGATTTTAAAAATTCAAGGAAGGCACATATGTCACCACTTGGCGGTCTATAAAACGCTGATATTATTGTATTGTTCCCTGCAAATATTCACACAACTTCCACATCAGTAGAGCAGAGGCAGAATTCTTGTATAGCTTCAGACTCAATTCTTTCATTGATTAGAATGCACACGCCTCCACCTCGACGGCCAACGCGGCTGACAGCAAATGTTTTGTAATAGGGTACCTGAAAGCTATCGTCACCATCAAGCCATGTTTCCCATATTTCACGCTTACGGAGTTCGGCGAAGTTTAGGTGGACAACTTCGCATGGTGTCCCTGAATGTTTCGGCAATGTCATTTGTTGAGTTGGTTGTTTGAATTTCACCTTATTCAGTTTACATTCTTGACATGATTGCACATACATCTTCGCGTCTCGTTTCATGTGAGGCCATGTAAATCGCTTCGTGAGCTTCATGTGTTGTAGTGAAGAGGAATGCCCGGCGCTGCAGACACATCGCCAGTCGTCCGGGAGGCGTGATCTCGAGATTGTTTGAGCTGCTCTGGTTGAGACACGCTTCCAACGCTGCCTGCTGCTCTCTCCAAACCCATCTCGAAAACCCATTGTGTCCACCTGAATGAGGGTTATTATGGTAGAGATCCAAGATTTTCGACACAAGTGTGGGAGGCACTCTAATTTCTCCGCCACTGTAGGCTGTAGTGCTTCAGTTCCTTCCCAAAGTTTAGCGGCGTTTATTGCTTCTTGGTGAACTGAAACAGGCGTGACCGCCAACTTTGACATAGCATCAGCGTCTTTCATGGAAGCTTCCGGGCGATGACTGACTTCAAAGTCAAACTGCTGAAGCTCGTTCACCCAGCGTACGATTTTTCCTTTAAGTTCCGCCAACTTCAATAGGTGTGGCAGTGCTTCCTGATCAGTATAAAGCTTGAATTTTGATCCTTATAAGTAGGAGCGGAAGTACCGAATGACCTTTAGGATAGCGAGGGCTTCTTTCTCAGTTGTGTAGTTTACTTCTGTCTTGGTCAAAAGTGTAACTGTAGTAACCCACCACGCGAAGCTGCTGATTGGTTGCCCGGGTGGAGTCTCGTTGATACATTACCGCTACCGTTCCATAATGCGATGCCTCTGTATTTAGTTCAAATGAAGCGAAACGTCTGGAAGGCAAAGCACAGGGTCAGAAGAAATTAGCTGTATCAGCTCTTCGTACGCATAATCGCATGATCTTGTCCATTGAAAAGGTATATCTTTTTGCGTCAACCTTGTTAAGCACCGTCTCTTCATAGCGTAGTCTCGATTAAATGCTTTGAAATGGCCGGCTAGCCCCAAAAACACGCGACGTGAATGGACGTCAGAAGGCTTCACAAGCTTAGCGATGTGCGCCACGGACTCTTCTCTGGTATTTTTAGTGGTATCATCCAATACTCGACCCAAAAAGGTAACTTTGTTTTTAAAGAACTCGCTCTTCTTGAAGCTTACCTTGAGCATGGCCTCGGACAAGGCAGTGAGAACATGCGCAAGGTTTTCTTCATGTTGCTGCTCACTCTTAGAGTATACAATGATGTCGTCTACATATGCATTGCAGAAGCGACCAATAAAAGGGTTCATAACTGTATTTACCACTGTCTGAAACCAACTGGGTGAGTTTACCAACGAAACGGAAGACGATTATATTTATAAATGTCAAATGGAGTCATACAGGCAGTGTATTGCTTGGTTTCTTCTTAAAGTGGCATTTGCCAGAAGTCTTTGCACAGATCTATCCTGGAAAACAAGGTACAGCCGCCTGTTTCGTCAATGATGCTGTCTATTCGAGTCATTGGAAAAGGAATCAAATGCGTTTGGTTGTTGATCGCTCCATAGTCCGTGCACAGCCTGAGGCTACCGCTTTCTTTTGCGACGATGGTGATTGGCGATGCAAATGGGGATACAGATGGGCGGATGATACCTGCATCTAACATCTTTTGAAGCTCCTCTTTTTGCCATGTCTTCTTTTCTCTCAAAAAGTTGTATGGCTTTTTCCGGACTATAGTAGTGTCGTGAAATTTAAAGGGGACTTCAAACTTGGTGGTACCAGTAGGATAGCCTCCCAAGCAGAACAATTCCGGGTAGAGTTTCTGAATACTCTCTCCATTTTTCGGCCTGCGAATTCGGTTTGCCTAAGTCAATTGGAATTCTCTTCATCGGGGCTTACAGACACAGTGTCGTCCCAATGAATGTTTAGCCTCAACGCTTTTATGTCCGGGCGAGAGGGAAGGAAGTCGTATTCGACACCTTCTATCACCAAGGCAAGAACTTCCGCGTACTGCGTCTGATATTTTAGCTTTAAGCTTATCCATTCACAGTGTTTCTTTTTACGACCATTATACCCTCGTACAAGGACTGATATGCCTGTGAATATGTCTTCTGTACTTGCTATGCTTCTCTTGAGTATTGATATTGAAGCTCCACTGCCGGCAGGAGCTCGCATTTTCGGTCCGTTCACTTCAAGGTGTGTGTGAAGTAAACTTGAAGAAATCAGTAGGATGGTCTGGCTTCGTTTCGGTTGAACACGCTGAGGCTTTTGTGGCATTTGTTTCTGTTTGAACAGTTCTGGTGACTGCGAGGCATCACCGAGTAGTGAGTCGGTGCCACGAAGTCTAATATTTGCACTGTCTTTAAGTTGAGGCGACCTTGCATCCGAGTTGCTCGACTGATTATCTGACTGGCCGGGAAGATCTGGCCGCGTCTTGCAGCTCCTTTCAGACCAGTAGTGAGGGAATACTCGTAGCAGCTCTAGTAGAGCTTCGAGAGTTTCCGGCCCTTTTATTTGTGCATGCCGTCGCAAACATCTCGGGAGGCCGTGAATTACAAGTACTGACACTGATCTTAATGGCAACCCTGGTTGAGCAAGTCGAAGCAGTCGCTGCTTCTCATGAAAGGGGTCAAGTGGCGAACCAGACCTATAAGGGTAAAACAGCGCCTGGTCCCATCGCTGTACGCTATTTGTTTTGAATGTAAACAGGAAGTTCTCTTTCCACATGCACCAAGGTTCGCAAGCGTGCTCTAAGAACCGCAACTCCTGCCACTTTCTTGCTACACCACTGAGAAATTCTCGCATGTTTAAGATCCGATCTTGGTCAGACAGCCACCCATTGTACTTCGCTGCGGCCTCATAAAAAGCGATCTACCCTTCTGGGTTACGCGAAGACCCGTTCAAAGTTTCAGGCCGTAAAATTTCAATTGGGTGGTTTCTTTTGTGGCGTAAATCAGACAGGAGCGTTTCAGTCATAACATTCTGTTGCAAAAATTGCTGCTTTTATGGCCTGCAGAATTGTTGATATCTCGTCACATAATGCTGCACAACTGAATGGTCGTCCGAGTACCAGCTGGTTAAATAGGGTCACTGGGATATTTACCTTCACCGAACCTCGTTTAGCAAGCTCTTCGGGCGACACAGAAGCTCGATCCAGAACAACATCCAGGAGCTCACTCATTGTTTTGTCTGAAGGCAGGTCGACAGGGGAATCATCCTAGACTTGGTATGCTTTGAATATCACTCGGTCGTTGTACTTCTCTACGAAAAAAGTTGCCCACACCTTCGTTCACTTGTCGGCTGCGCCAAAATATGTAATAAGTCCGCACATATCAAACAGATCAAACAAGCGTCATGTCGCCATTTCTAACTTCCTTATCCTCCTCTTCAATTCCCCCGCCTCCTCCGATGTTCTCAGACTTCTTCTCATTCGGTACGCTTCGTTTATCTACAATGCCTAAACTGACTCTGTGTCCGAACTTCAATCGTAGCCATCCCCACCTGCTTCCACACGTACACTTTCACTTCTTACACACGATGCCATCCCCTCTCCAAGTTATCACTATATTTCAGCGGAGCTCTCCAACATTCGTAGCAGTTTACCTAAAGAGGAGGAGGCATAAGCATTTCTACAGGATAGCAATAGTGAAATTGTTGTTTTTAATGAATCATGGCTAACTCCGGACATCGAAAACTACGAACTGCTGCATGATACTTCCTCTTTCATTACTTATAGGTGTGATAGGACTACACACCGGGTTGGAGGAGGAGGGGGGTTGTTAGTGTTTGTTCGGTCGAATTTAACCTCGTTATTAAATAAATGCATTCAGTGCAATAATATTAGTCACTTTAACGTGGTTTATTAGCATTTTAAAAAGATGTACACTGAATGTGTATTAGACTAATACGTTTCGCGTTATACCACGTGGCAACGCTCCCCCTCCTCCTATTTCCTTTAGATTTGATTGGCGCGGCTGGCTACGTGCTTGCGCTCGCATTTCCGAGCACAGATTGGTGTGCGCCTGGTTTTCACACTTGGCATTCAACAGATCGCTCGTTGCTCGCGCTAAACTGAGGCTGCGAGACGAAGCGAGCGTCGGCTAGCGCAGAAGTAGATTGCCGCGCGCACGCAGGATTGGCGGAAAGCGAAGGGTCAGGAAACTACGCCTTATTTTTTTTTACTTTGTGATGCACCTTCATACTGGCTAGCACAGAGCGATGGCTTCTAACCGCAGGCAAGAGTCTTCATACTGGGTAGCCCCGAGCGATCCGGGGCTTCTAACAAATACAATAAAGCGCACGTGGACGTTAACTGACTGCCACCAAATCCATGTCAGGTGGGACTCCAGCAGGAATGCTTTTATACCATGTACCCACCACTGACGAGGTGGCATTTCGCTTTTTGACCATAACTTGTCCACAATGTCCACGCTGTGGTTGACTTTCTCCCAATGCAGATTGGAGCTCGCCCAAATTTGGGATACAGTTGCATGCTGCCCATTATTCACTGTGAATAATGGTCCCCCCCCCCCGTGTATTGTAGGTCGACCTTGAAAAGTCGCAGCACCGCTGTGGTCGTGCAGACCATGCCGAACACCCATGGTCCATAATCTTCTAACACTCCCGTAATTTCGGCAGCTCAACGGAACGTTGACGGCCGTCATCGGGCGGCCTCGAGTGTACTTTCACTTGCAGCGAAGAAGGCACTCGTCAGTTTGCACTATCTTCCCGGGACCACCTAGTGGAGCTCGCGCCAGCATCTCGTTCCTCGCGACCTCACGGGCGTAGTTTTAGCAGTCGGCGATGGCGTGCTCCGATAGAGGAAACAAGTTGCCCGTCATCTCGCTCAACAGTCACACGTCTACGCTTTTGCTCACGCAGTATGTGAGCCAAATCACTTGCCGCCACGAGAGATGGACGTTCAGACGGCCAAAGAGTTCCCTGTTGACGAAGTAGCTTCCTTCACCTCTCTGGCCGCACAGTGCAGCGGTACCGTGTAACAGCGAAAATTGCTTTCGGTGCCTGTTGCACCGGAAGGCAGTCCCGCGTTCATTCCGTGTCGGTTCCTTTATAATGTGACCACTTCGCCTTAACGGTCCGGTCCGACCACTTCGCCTTGGTCCGGTTTGAACCCTAGGTTCTTGCAGGTGTTTAGCACTCCGGTGACGCCACCGGACCTGGCCTGGCGCTTGGTTGCGGTGGACGCACAGCGCTTGAAGCCGGAGAGAGCCGAAACGATCGCACGAACTATTCCTATGATGCCTAGTAGCACCAATCTGTCTTCGGAAAGCATATTTGCCCGCCACGCTGTCTCCGCAGACGAGGGCGTTCGCCTAAGTCATCACACAGCCAGCGCACTGACGTTTTGGAAAGGCAAAAATTACGCTGAAACTCTACGTCGGTCATTTAGGTGAACGGGTCCATGCAGACGGTCATATTGACGCTTGCTGCTGCTGGATGCGATGACACAGGCTGGTGCTGCCGCCGCCATGCTCCCGAGTTCAACTCGAGGGGGTTTCGCGATGTACGAGTTTGGCACGAGTTTCCCTGCTAGTCAAAACCATGGGACACGCCCCGCGCGAGGCATGTAACTCTTGTGCGCGCACCCACCATGGTTGGGCCACGCCCAACTTAATTTTTCAGCAACAGCGACGCGGTGCTGAGCTGAGAGGCATCAACAATATTGACCGCCGAAATAAAACACGCCTGTGATAGGTGATGTACTGAGCACCACTATCAAAAATAAAGCGTCGTTTTCCGCCGGCTATATTGTTGGTCTGTGATGGCCCCACAACACGGTTTATTGCCTGCATTGTGACGACGTACTGGAGAGCAAATAATTATCGGCATGTCACTGTAGCTGCTTGCAAGGCGTTGATTCGCCGTGGTGGACGACGATGCTGATGAGTGCGTAGTGTTTTCTAACGACAACGTATCGCAGCTGTTGTTTGAGATGGCTGCTCTGTCATCGGTGATGTGCCGGAGCCGTAGTGTCGCAAACATGGTCGGCGTCGAGAATAGCTCGCTTTTCTAGACCGCCGTGCGACAGCATTTCATCACAAGCACAGTACACTAAACAGTTTCGACACCTTCCTCCGTTCGAAGTCTAATTTCACAACTGCACACAAAACCCTCACATGCCAAAATGTGATTGCTGCGGTGTCGTTACGATATCCATCTGCAATCGCTGTTAGCTCAGCAGCAGAGGCAATCGGCTAAGCACCTTGGTGTGCACAACACACTCATATCTGCGTACATGCGCACAGAGGCACCTTCACTGGGCAAGCGATGACGAGCGATCAATTGTGTCACTGGACAGCACGCTCTTCTTCACAATGCATCGCGTAGGCTTCGTACACAAAGATCGACTGGTACAGTCAACCACAAAAGTTTGCGGACCACGCGAGCGCGTGCCAGACTGCCTATCCGCGCCACCTAGCGGTACGCCACCTAGCGGCGACAGGGGCGCTCTCCCGGATATGAGCCCTCTTGGTACTCGCCTGCCTGTTAATTTTTTATTCCCGTGCATGACATTGTTAGTTCGTTGTGTTGACGCAGAGCGCTGTCTGCGATAAGACCGCCACATATCTGGCTTGATAGCAGTATCGGAGCAATCACTGCAACCTTTGTCCACTGGTGTGCCAGTGGGTAGATAAGTTTCACGAAGCGCTGCGACGATTTTTTTACGCGACGTTTACTGGCGCACTTTGGTTGGCAGCATCTTGGTCCAATGAGTGTTGCTGCTTCTGCGTCTTGAGAGAAAGGGTAGGGAGGTGTTTCACTGTCATCAAAAATAAAGAAAAAGCGGATGCATAGAAAATTTTCTTTCACACATAGGCGCATCTTCGCATCAGTCGCTGAAAACGTAGTAGACTTGCTTCAGGCCACGTGGTGATTGCCTATTTGGAAAGATGCCGCTGCGTGTTCCACTTGACGAAAGAAGGCACATTGTGCGTTTATTTATAGAGGGAACACCTCAGCGCGAAATCTGCCGCCGAACCAACAGGAGCCGGACTGCCGTGAATAGGATTATTCAAGCTTTCCGCGACGATGACAGATTCACAGATATGGAGCGCAGTGGGCGTTCAAGGGCCACGACTGAGGAAGAGGACCGCCTGATTACGGCCGCCATCGTGGCTGATCCTTTTCAAAGTGCAGAGGATATCCGAGAAGCGCTCTCGCTCACGGTATCGTCTGAGACTGTAAGAAGAAGGCTGAGTGAGCTTGGCCTGCAGTCTTTCGTAGCAGCACAGAAGCCCTGCCTCTCAGACAGCCAGCTACAAGAACGACTCATGTTCGCTACAGCAATGAAAGATTGGACAACAGAGAAATGGGGCGATGTCATCTTTAGCGACGAGTCAACTTTTTCCACGCGCTGGGACCAACGGAAGCGGGTTTGGCGTCCACTAAACTGCAGGTGTGTTTACAGTCTATTGGCAGTTAATTCACGAAGCTAATTCTGCATCACAACATGTTTCACGTAAAATGAGCTTTTGGACATTACGAGATTTTTCTGTAGTGGTATTATGTTGAAAACATTAACGATTGTTTCATAGTACTACTTACTCTGAAGCTAATTAAAAGCTGCCAGTGGGTCTTTCAGTACTATCTAATGATGTTTGCACGTTTTCTATTGCAACTCTATAACAGCATTATAAAGTTCATACGCAAGAGGAATCACAACATTTTTAGACGCGCCGCTGGAACCCAATTGTATGCTATTTCTTGCAGATATCTGCCTAATTACACACAGAGTGTTCTATCCAGTGGACGGTGTTCCGTGAGCTTGTGGGGAGCAATCAGCAAAGATGGCCTTGGTCCCCTTGTGCGTCTGGAAGGGCCCTTCACTGCGTCACGGTACTGCGACGTCATCACTAGACACCTCGTTCCGTATGCGCTGGACGGTCCCTTCAGCGACGGCTGCTATTTTTTTCAACACGACCGCAGCCCGATCCATAAAGCACGTATCGTCCAGTCATTGCTAGAAGAACATGCTGTTTGCCAGCTTGAGTGGCCTCCATGTGGCGCCGACTTGAATCCCATAGAAAATGTCTGGGGCATGTTGAAGAAACGGCTGTCCACACGAGCCAACCGCGGCCGCACGGCCGATACGCTGTGGCAAGCGATCGCACAAGAATGGGAAAGCCTGCGCGGTCGACCGGAGATTACTGAATCTTTGTACGAGTCGATGCCCACACGCATCAATAAGGTGCTAGAAAACGGCGGACATTTCACTTCCTACTAGATCATTGAGAGACCTATGTTTCATGACACTTCTGTAAATGTCTTGTGAATAAATTCATCCCCTTCAGACACGAATTATGATGCACTGTCTGCAAATGCGTCAAATGCGCATGGCATCATTTCAAGACGCTCACTATTACATTCCAAGAAAGAAGACGAAGCAATGTGCTGTTTTGTGCGAGTTTCAGTAAAAAAATTAATTAGCGTATAACTCATTATCTAATTATTCTGAAATCCGTCAGCTTCAATGCTTGCATAAAAAGAATCAACTATTAGGCCCGAAACGCATGCACACTTGCTTTTTCGGTTGTATTCGTGTCGACCGGAGAAAAAAAATACTATAGACGTTGGTCTTGGAACGCGGCATGTCGAACTATTGTCTAACATGGTAGTGTCTCCAGCAAAGTGATCATCTGCAGCAATACGCAGGACAATGAAGTTAACTGACCGCTAGTTGTCCCATCAGGAAGCGGACACGAATGTGCACACTGAGTTTTAGGTCATTTGAAGAAACACGTGGCGTGGGACGCGCCTCCGAAGTTCGAGTCCCCAAACGAGGACGCAGTGTCGCAAAGGGTTATAAAAAGAGTCATCGCACCCGATTATTTCTTATTTTTCTAAATGTAACCACTATAGCAGCGCGGTGGTTCGGGCTTTGCGCAGCAAAACCTGGGCGCAGGCGATCAAATCCCGGCCGCTACTGTCACTTAGCGATGGGGGAGGAACGGAAAAATTCTGCCTACTGACTAAGCATTTGTGTCCCATGGCTGCCTCACCGCTCACTCACGCACTCACGAAAAAAAAAACAGCGTGGCTACGCGAAAATAGAACTGATAACAGCCGAAGAATACGCTGTCTGATTACTTGTACTGATATTCTGCTCTCAAAATATAAGCAAGTAGCCCTGGCTAACAAAGAGCGCGTCACGTTGAAAGAGATAGGTAGAAAATATTTGCGCACAGTGCGAAAATAGACAGGCCATAGATTTAAGGAGGGATGCGTCTTCAACGTAGCGCTGCTGTCGATCGCTGGTGACGTAGCGGAAGTGTCGCGAAGAGGCTCTTGGCCACGCGCTCGCGTGGTCCGCAAACTTTTGTGGTTGACTGTACATCATGACTGTGCTGCATGCGTTACAACGAACCATTCCCGTCTCTATGGCTAGAGTGTCGTTTTTAGTTGTTAAACCGGCGGCTTTAATAGCCTCAGCGAAGCGCCTGCGGTGAACAGCCATGCTGCGGCGCTGCGGTGCCATTCCCCTAATATGCAGGGAATGGACAGATAATTGTGATGACGACTGACTTTATCGATCAGCACCCCTGGTGACTTATCACCGTATGAACTCCATCGTGCGTGCGACCGTCTAGAATGTATTCGCCTGTAAGCTTTCGCCTCACTGTCCCCACTCGCTGCAAAAATTTAGAAATTTAATAATTCTCGCAATCTCCGTTTGTCATCAGTAATTTATACCATTCAAAACAAACAAAAAATCGTGGTATCTTGCACTAGTGGAGCAAGGCTAAAGACACAGCGGAGCTGATCGGTTCCCAGCTAGTCGGGTCTATACGAAGTGAGGCTAAGTTATACGAAGTAACGCCAAGTGATACTAAGTTATACGAAGTGTACAAGCATTTGCTCGTAGTCCGTGGCATTGAACGCCTCGCAAAGCACTTGCATTCCCAGCACACGTAGGGGAAGTGTGGCGAAAGCTATGCACAGTGTACGGGCGGCGCGCAGCAGACAACACGCCGGGATGACGTCACGGCGCATGCACAGTAGCGCGAAGCAGGTGGGAGCTGGACCGAGCCGCCGCCATTGGCGCCTGCTGCAGTCATGGACACCGCGAGCGTACGGCGCTAAACGGACAAGCGCGGATGGCATCGGCAGCAACTCTGCGCGTTGCGTAGTAGTGATTTTATTGAAGAAGAAAATGACGCTTATTTCTGCTGCCCAATAGGAAGCATGGCGCAGCGTCAGGGGAAGGGGAAAAGGGAGATAAAGATGTTGAAAGGAAGGGAAGAGAAGGAGAAGCAGCAAGAGTCTCATCCGATCATGGAGGAGGCTGGTGATGGAGGCGGTGGCCTGCTTGGGGCGATGATGCCTCGTTGGTGCTGCTACAATTTGTTTTTCTCTCTCTCCCACTCTCATTTGCTCTTCCTCTCCCGAGCAAAGCGTTCGACGCGCGCTCTCTCGCTCTCATTTCTTTTTCTCTTTCCCGAGCATAGCTCCTGACGCTCCACGAGGTGGTTGCTAGGCAACGTAGTGGCAAGCGGCGCACTTTACGGCCGGCTTAAAGAGCTCCCCTGTTAAAACAGATACTTTAGGAAAGAAAATGTTTGTTATTTTATTTGCTCTATTTTAACTTATTCGAATGAGGGAAAGTGCAGGCGCAAGAAGGAACCGCATGTACCCTGTTCGCATACGACTGAGGATAGAACGGTAATGCCCGAAAGAGGAGGCACGCCCTTGACGCGCCCGAGAAAAGCGTGGCAAGCGGCTCACGGCAAGTGTGCAGATAGCGGGATAGTCACGGTATTGCTAAATTGCTATAATACGTTGAAAACAATATGGGGCGCTGGCGCGTTTTGTTGCGCAGCAATCATTGTTTCAAACCTGGTAGCACTGTGGCGCGCAGGGTGCGCTCATGCTGTCAGACGCGGCTTTATCTGGACATTTCTTTTTGCCTGCTGCTATTGCGCGTTCTTTGCTATGTCCCTTCACTGACTGCCATCGAGCAAACTCGTGTGAACGAGAAACTCACCGCGTAGCAGCCCTGGTCTCTGCTCATGTGTTGGTTCAGTCGGTGTCACTTGCCATGGAACTAAGCACACGCAATGTCGTAACGTTCCGCCTATCTGTACCAATAAGCCGCCGTTAAAAAAGCGCATCAGAGACTACAACGAGGCGGACTTCTCGACCATTAACTCAGAACTAGAAGCCTTTTATACCATCTTCACCAGTCGGCCCTTTCTAGATCTCTTAACGAAAACGGGGTGACGAGATGGCGAACGGGACTGGTGAAGTCGGAATGACGGCGAGGGACTATTCCAAGCAGCACGAGCGTCATTATTTGGCTGTTGCGGTTTAAATGGAGGCTGGTAACAATGCTGACTCTGTTCGGGGTGATAATAACTGGCGAATGGGGGTCGTCGAGGGCAGGAAACAGTGCGGTTATTACAATGGCGAGCAACGTGCCCGATACTGGCACCGTGCTTACATTGGTTTCGACGGGAATTCAGGGCGCAGGCTCCTTTCCCAAGCGTATCACCCCTGAAGGAAGCCGAACGCCAGGCCGGGGTACGCTTGTACCCTTTTGAACCAGTGGGTGCCCGGCGGCGGTGGGAATCGAACCCACAGCCTATTTAAGAAGTATCCAAACAAGTTAACTAAGAAATTACGACATGCACGCACAGCATACTACTCATCTTTCATAGACATCGAAAGCCGTAAACACAGCCTACTATGGTCGAGGTTGAACCGACTTCTGAATCGTAGTGATTGCCACACGCCTTTATCGCAGTTACAAATTAATGGCAAAGAATTATCGGGTATTGAACTAGCTGATGCATTCAATAATTTTTTCACAGATATGGCTAGTACTCACGCTACGACCTGTCATGCTAGTAAATATTGTTACGGGCCGCCTCCTTGCGTTAAGGAAGAAGACGACGATCGCCGAAAAACGCTGCGCGTGTTCAGCCATCTTGGCCATCTCTGCCAACAATCCCTGTAGATAAATACTATCCCTTTTTCGTCTATTTGACGCCCCGTCACACAATTGAGGCGGTCAATTATAGATCGTAACGTGTCGTCACTTTGCTGTTCAGCGCGTATGTTGGCCAGATCTGCAATAGCCATGACGAAGTCACCGGTATCACGTTCGGTGGTGTCGGGAGGATCGACAGGGTAGCGGGATAAACAGTCAGCATCTTGATGCATCCGGCCAGATTTGTAGAGCACGTCAAAGGTGTATTCCTGTAGTCGTAACGCCCAGCGGCCAAGCCTTCCTGTAGGATCCTTCAGCGACGAGAGCCAGCAAAGGGCATGGTGGTCCGTGACAACGGAAAAAGTTCGGCCGTACAAATAAGGGCGAAATTTTGCCACAGCCCAGACCAAAGCCAGGCATTCGCGCTCAGTTATCGAATAATTCCGCTCCGACGACGAGAGAAGGCGGCTGGCGTAGGCAATGACACGGTCCTGGTCGTTCTGGCGTTGGGCGAGTACTGCACCTATGCCGTGGCCACTAGCGTCGGTGCGAACTTCTGTAGGGGCCGACGGGTCATAATGCGCCAAAATGGGCGGTGAAGTCAGTAAACTGACAAGGGTGGTGAATGCGGCAGCTTGTGCACGACCCCAGGAAAAAGAGATGTCCTTCTTGAGTAGGTCAGTAAGCGGCCGGGCAATGTCGGCAAAATTCCTGACGAAGCGGCGGAAGTAGGAACACAAGCCGACAAAGCTCCGTACATCGCTAACTGAGCGAGGAACAGGAAAGCCTCGGATGGCACGCACCTTGTCGGGGTCAGGTTGGACACCGCTAGCACTAACAAGGTGCCCGAGAACGGTGATGTGACGCCGAGCGAAACAACACTTGGAGGAGTTGAGTTGTAGGCCAGCGCGGCGAAACACATCAAGGATGGCCGACAGGCGGGCTAGGTGGTCCTCAAAAGTAGGCAAACATACAATCACGTCATCTAGATAACATAAACACGTAGACCACTTATAGCCCCGAAGGAGAGAATCCATCATTCGCTCGAAGGTCGCGGGGGCATTACACAATCCAAAAGGCATAACCTTGAATTGGTAAAGTCCATCCGGTGTGACGAACGCAGTCTTTTCACGGTCCATGGCATCAACGGTAATCTGCCAGTATCCGGAGCGTAGGTCGATGGAGGAAAAGTACGTGGCGCCGTGGAGGCAGTCCAAGGCGTCATCGATTCGGGGCAGAGGGTAGACGTCCTTGCGTGTGATGTTGTTCAAGTGTCGGTAGTCAACACAAAAGCGCCAGCTGCCGTCTTTCTTTTTTACTAGCACCACAGGGCACGCCCACGGACTGGAAGAAGGTTCGATAACGCCTTTTGTGAGCATTTTGTCAACTTCGCCTTGGATCACACGACGTTCGGCGAGGGAGACACGATAAGGACGGCGACGGATAGGGCTCGCGTTCCCCGTGTCGATGCGATGTTGGACAACAGACGTTTGGCTCAGAGAACGATCGTCGAAGTCGAAAATGTCGTGGTAAGACTCCAGGAGGCGGCGAAGGTCAGTAGCTTGACCAGAAGGAAGGTCATCAGGGATCATTCTGACAAAGACATCGCGCGGCGAACTGGTTGTGGTGCAAAGGAAGGACGAACTGGAGGAACGGGTGGGATCCAACGCACAAATCTCGCAGTCTTCGGCAGCAGTGATGGTGGCGAGTGACATGCCTGCCGGAATCAGTTGAGGGGAGGCGCTGAAGTTTAAAATAGGAATGGCGATGCGGTTGCCGGTGACGGTCACGAGGGTGTTAGGCATGGCGACGTTCTTGGCGAGCAGAACGTCCGTTACCGGGGATAGCACGTAATTGCCATCAGCGACAGGAGGGCTCGAGACCATGGCGATATACCTGGCGGCTTGCGGGGGCATGCGCACATAGTCGAGAGAGCAGAGACGTGCCGAAGGGGTGGTTGGGGCATCGGCTAGGTGAGGTAGTTCGAGCTGCAGGAGGCCAGTTGCACGGTCAATTAGGGCAGAATGAGTCGCGAGAAAGTCCAGACCAAGAATAACGTCGTACGGGCATTGTTCAAGAACGGCAAATAAAACAGTAGTTGGGTGACTGGCGATTGTGACGCGGGCGGTGCACATGCCAAGGATGGTGGGAGTTCCTCCATCGGCCACTCTTACAACGTGGGAAACAACAGGTGTGACCACCTTCTTTAGGCGACGGCGAAGACCAGAGCTCATGACGGAAATATAAGCCCCGGTGTCGACAAGTGCAGAAATCGTCACGCCATCAACGTCAACGTCCAACACACAGCGTCGAGTCGGCAGAGTAACTAGAGGGTTTTCGGGCAGAGTCGTAGATGCAGCGTTACCTCCGGGCGCTGCATCGTTTAGTTTTCCGGAGTGAAGGAGCCATGGTTGCTCGGCGACGGGGCGCGGCGAGGTGGCGGGGAGCGGGAGGACGGACGGCGGTACGGTTGCGAACGCGACTGGTGACCTCTAGGTGACGGCGAGCGGCTGGACCATGTCGTGGCAGCGTCAGGATTGTAGGGGTGTGCTGCAGATAGTGGCTCAAAATGGCTGTGATCAAGGCGACGAGCATTGCCAAAGGATGGAGTACGTTGCGGGAACGACCAGCGGTTGTGACAGTAGCGAGCAACGTGCCCGACACGGCGGCAGTGAAAGCAGATAGGCCGATCGTCTTCAGTTCGCCAATCAGAAGGGTTTCGCGATCGTGGAGCGAACCGCGGATATCGAGGGAACGATGTCGGGGCCCCGGAAGCGGATGTAGGGCTGACAACGGCGCAAGCAGCGTGAACCCCGAGATTCGCGAGTTCGTTTCGCACGATGGCTTGGACTAGCGAAACCGCTGGTGTGCTCGAGTCGCCGGCGTTAGAGTTGGTAAAGTGGCTAGCGGGAGCCATTGCCTCGATTTCACGACGGACAATCCTCGTCAATTCGGCCGACGGCGGTGAAAGGTTAGATGGCGGCCGCTCTTCACACGAAGACGTTGCAGCGGTGTTGGGAAGCCGGGCGAATGGTCGTTCAATACGGCGGCTCTTAGCCTGCTCGAAGCGCTGACACTCCTCGATCATGGCATCGACGGTAGCACAATTTCTGCACATGAGCAGATCGAATGCGTCGTCCGCGATCCCTTTCAGGACGTGGCCAACCTTGTCAGACTGACATGTTACTGTCAGCTTTACGGCACAGCGCCAGCACATCCTGTATGTAAGACAAATACGATTCCGTGGACGTCTGGGCGAGAGTTGACAGCTGTTGCTTCGCAATGATTTTTCGACTGGAGGCGTTACCGAACAGGTCACGGAGCTTTTCTTCGAATGTATCCCAGCTTCCGAAGTCGGCGTCGTGATTGTCATACCACAACTTCGCCGTTCCACTAAGATAAAACACCACATTGGCCAGCATGACTGTCAGGTCCCAGTGGTTGGAATCGCTCACCCGTTCGTATAGCGTGAGCCATTCCTCAAGGTCGATACCATCGGTGCCGTTGAACATTGCAGGGTCTCGGGGTTGGACGACTACAATCGGTGTCCGCGGCGCAGAAGCAGATTCCGGTTGGTGTGCCATGGTGGTCGCACCGCAGCGCCGACCGCTTCGGAGCTCCGTCGTCTGGCGAGAATACCCAGCACCTCCACCAATGTGTGACGGGGCGTCAAATAGACGAAAAAGGGATAGTATTTATCTACAGGGATTGTTGGCAGAGATGGCCAAGATGGCTGAACACGCGCAGCGTTTTTCGGCGATCGTCGTCTTCTTCCTTAACGCAAGGAGGCGGCCCGTAACAATATGTTTGCACTAACAATGAGAACACAATATACCTTCAGCCCGTCACACCGGATGAAGTTGTGTCAGTTACAAAAACCTTAAACAATAGCAGTAGTTGTGACATTTACGGTTTTCAAGTGTGCCCAATTAAACATGTAGTTGAAATTATTGCCCCAACACTCACCCATATTTTTAACATGTGTCTGGAATCGGCAATTTTTCCTGTGAAAATGCAGTCTGCGAAAGTAATCGTTCTATATAAAAAAGGAGATCGTAATGACTTAGGAAATTACAGGCCGGTATCCAATTTACCAATCTTTTCAAAGGTGTTTGAAAATATTTTGCATTCAAGGATGTCAAAAATCTGTCGAGTTAGAATTAGTAGAGAAGAAAGAATACATATTAACAGAGTTTGAAAACAAATCTATAGTTGTTGGTATTTTCGTAGACTTCTCTAAGGCCTTTGATTTAGTTGACCATAACATTTTATTGGAGAAATTAAACTGTTATGGAATACGAGGGCAGGCATTATCTCTTGTCAAATCTTACTTATCTAATAGAACACAACTTGTGAAAATCGACACTTTTACTTCTAAGCCTAGAGCTGTCCATTGTGGAGTGCCACAGGGAAGTATTCTAGGGCCTTTGCTTTTTAATATCTATCTGAATGATATCGTCAATATTAACTCTCAGGCAAGGTTTATTATTTATGCGGACGACACGAGTATTTTTTTCACTGGTAATAATATTCATGCTCTTATAGAACAATGTAACAATGCAATGAAATCCTTAGAGGAATGGTCGAGAGTGAATTTAATGAAGATAAATGCAAACAAAACAAAAGCAGTTATATTCAGACCGAAAAACAAGCAAATACCTCCCCATCAAGATATTGTATTATACTCAAGGAGTATTGAAATAGTCGATACTTTCAAATGTCTAGGTGTCATCTTTTCAGCGAACATGTCATGGGACAATCACGTCAAATATGTTCTAAGCAAAATAAGTAGAATAACTGGTGTAGTAGGCCGTATGAGATCCATTCTTCCCACACGTATTAAACTCTTGCTGTACAATTCACTTTTCCAATCACATTTAAAGTATTGCCAATTAGTATGGGGTAACACAACATCCACCAATCTAGAACATATTCACCTGTTACAGAAGAAGTATCTCCGCCACGCATATAACGCTTCCTACACAGCATCGACAATAACCTTCTTTAATAACTCTGGTGTGATCCCAGCTCACAATCTCTACATATATCGTCTGAGTCATGTATATAAACTGGAAATCTATCGAAATATCAGCAACCTGCGTACTCTAGCCCAACTCCAGAGAAAAGCTCAAAATTACATTACAAGACACTTTGAGGATTGGTTAGTACCAACACCACGTTCAAACTATAGGAAACAAAGCCTTAAATACGTAATGCCAACACTCTTAAATTACTATAATTCGATCCGATTTGATCTTTTTACATCATCATCCAAGGAACTGAAACTGATGTATACGGTTTCGATGTAATATCCGGTAGCTTTATGTATCTGTGTTTTTTGCATTTGTTTCTTGAGAAACATGTCATTGAAGTTATGTATAGAGCTATAATATTGTATGTATATGTATGTGCGCATATGTTATGCTGCCTCCCTGCAGAAACAGGGATTGTATACTCGTCAAGCTGTTGATGTATAGCATTTTTTCTACAGTCCTCCCATCTGTAAATCTACAGGATGGCAAATAAACAATTTCAATTTCAATACACTGGCAGCAAAACAGATTAGCCGATCATCTGCTGTTCGCCACTCCGCTGCATTTCGGTAGCGTGCAGGATACCGCTGACCAGTGGATGCACACGGAGCATCGGACAGCTGTGGAGGGGCAACGGAACGTACAGAATGAACTCCAAGTTTAGCGAGTTCTGCGCGGACTATTGCATGCACAATTAGCACTGTAGGCTAGTTGTTCGGCTCACTTGGGCGGCAAAAAGGGACCCGTTCTTGCAGGAGCCATGGCTTCAAGTTCTCGCCGCACCATTCGCGTCACGTCGTTGGATGATAACGGTCGCTGCATTACTAGCCTGTCGTCACAAGAGGATGTCGCAGTAGTGTTCGGCAGGCGTGCGAACGGTGTTGCAGTGCGGTGGCTCTTGGCCTGCTCAAAGCCTTGACACTCTTTTATGATGACATCTACTGTCCCACAATTTTTGCGCATGAGTACGTTGAAAGCATCGTCAGCGATCCCTTTCAGTAGATGGTCAACCTTGTCTGAATCAGCCATATCGCGGTCGGCCTTACGGCACAGAGCCAGCACGTCCTGGATGTACAAGACCTATGATTCTGTGAACGTTTGGAAGCGGGTCGCTAGATCTTTCTTAGCAGCACTCTTCCGCCCGGTGGTGCGGCCGAACAAGTCGCTCAGCTTCTGCTTGCACGTGTCCAAACCGTTAAGCGCTTCCTCATGGTTATCCTACCACACCTTCGCCGTACCTTGTAGGTAGAGCGCCAAGTTAACCAGCACAATCGTCGGATCCCATTTTCTGTGGGCTCCTACACGCTCATACGTGGTGATCCAGTCGTCTACGTCAAGGTGGTCGGTGCTGCATAATGTTCCTGGATCGCGCGGCTGAGCCAGGACCACCATCGGGGTTGTAGGCGTTGATGTGGACCACGCCATTTCAGCTCCTGTTTCGTCTGTCATGTTGTCTAGTCTGAGGTGACGACCACTACGGAGCTTTGTTGTTGTCTCTCGTGATTACCCTGCAGCTCCACTAATTTGTTGCGATGCGGAAGCCACAGATAAAGATGTATTTACAATATATTGTTACGTAGGAAGACGCAGACGAAAAGATATAAAGTATATTTACAAGGAAATGCGCCGCACTTGGCCGAGAGGCAACAGCCCGCACTAGCCTCTAATCTTCGTCGTCGTCTTCACACTGCTCACCTCTTCGTCAAAGCAAATACTGTTCCGTAGCAATATAAAAGAGCGGCAACGATACGTAAACAAGATGGCTGTCGAGACGGATTCTCCCTCCACACGTCAAATCGTCTTCTTCTAACTGACGCCACTCTCGGTTTGGCCGTAACAATGTGGCAAATATCAGCGTGTCTCATATAAATCGACTCTTGGGTTCCCCTTTATCAGACAGACGGAAAATCGCATGACTTAGCCTGTTCCACAAGTTATATATAAACTGTTCTCATCTGCAGGGCACACTGCTATTCCCACCCTCATGTACTTGTCGTCGCCTATTTTATTAGAAAAGCATTCAACGTCTTCATGGTACAACGCTTGCATTCAGTAAATCATTCCCTCCTATAGTCATCAAACAATGGAACAGTCTTCCCGAAGCCGTCGTTCTTGAGCGTGATGTAGTTAAATTTAACAGCACATTTAAGCGAAGCTTTGTAGGCTCACAAGTTTCGGTGGTGGTGGTGGTCTCACGCTGAAAAGTGGGCCGATCCTGGTGATTGTGCAGAAAGGCTCCAAGCTCAATGGCACATACCAGGGCCAAAAAGAGAAAGAAAGAACGGGAGAAAGAAAGAGAGAGAGAGGAAGAGAGAGAGACAGAAAGAAAAAGTGAGACAGAAATAGAGAGAGAGAAATAGAAACAAAGAAAGAAAATCAGCAGCCCTTCCCCTGTCGAGAAAATGGGGGTGAGCGAAGGTAGCCATGTGTGTATTTGACCTACTACTTTCCCTTCCCTTTTCTACTACTTTTCGTTCCATTTTATGGTACTTTTGGTTACGTACCTTCTACTTTTGTTTAACTTTCGTGCAACGTTGCCTTACCTTACGTTGTACGTTTCCTTCCCTCGATGTATAGATTTAATAAACGTTTACGTTTTATTACCGGGACATGCCGTGAACATTGCGTTACCCTGACGAAGGTCAGATACACGACAAGCTTCACCTACCCCAATTTTCTCGACACGGGAATGACTGGTGAATTTTTTTATTATTTATTGCACTGTTTAATTAATGTCTAGCGCATTCTTTATTTTGTTTTGGTACTGCCGTTATCGATGCGCAAATTGTCGGTAAACATTATTGTAATTTAGCTCTTTATTGTGCAGCATTTGTATTTCCTTTACTGCCAATATGTTAATTACTGCTAATGATTGCTTTTGTTATACATATATTTCTAAGCCTTTGCCCTCTCTTCCTCCACCTGCTTTATGTTTTGGCAGTTTTGGTTTGCTTTTTTTCCCACTACTGCTATTGCTATACCCAATAAGAACGATCAAAATTCTGTACATTGTTGTTCACGCCTCGTAACTATTTGTTTGCAAAACGGGTGCCGTTCAGTTAATTACTGCATTCGTTTTGTGACGTCTTTTTTGTTCTCGTCCGCCCTTTATGTAATGCCCTGTTAACGGCCCTTAAGGCTAAAATAAATGATGATTCATGAAGTATTACAAGTGCAGTCAATTTTCTGATGTCGAGAGTAACACCTGATGTCGGCACCTGATGTCAACAGTAGCGACGTGGCTGACACTCGCGCTACGCGGCTATAAAAAATCTGGTCTATAAACGACACTGTAAACATAAATGAGCCTGAATGGGGGTTTTTATGGTTGAATACCTTTTAAGACTCCTTAGCCCTATGTATTACCTCCATCACCATGGAGTAAAAAAGCAAAAACCGTGATTTCACCTCCTGCACCAAATGAAAGAGTAAAAAAAAGACGCAGTTTCGCCCGAAAGGCGGAGCATCAATTGCGATAGCACATTAGTAGCGAGCTATACGGAGAAACGATAGTAGTTTTATCGGCTGTATGAAGTGTGACACATTCGCTTACTAACTGAAATAACAAGCGTGGTGTCAATGCGCACAAGCCAACATGAATAAATCACACTCAATCCGCTCACAATCCCTGTCAAAACGCTGGCGTGAGCAAGCGCGCCAGCAGCAGCAAGGGAAGGTTCGTGCGGTCTATCGCTTCAACGGAAACTGAGTGGCGAAAGCACAGTGCATACAAAGGTAGGAGCCGTGTTGCAGATCGCTTTAAAAATACGGTGCGCGCGACCACCCTGCGCCGCGCCATGTACAAGTGAGCAGTGGCTCGCGGAGCAGAAGCCGCAATCCCTCCGCCTCCCCCCCCCCTCCACGCGGCCTTCCCGCTTTCCTTCTTTCGCGTGGGAGGTTGAATCCCAGTTCCCCTTGCGCCCGGTCGCAAGATACGTATTTGGTGCCGCAGCTAAACGTCGCCTCCCCCCGTTCCCCCACCACGGCCATTAGCGCAACGGAAGAAATCGCATTTGCTCTCCACCGTGCGTTCGCTCCAGGTGAAAGCGCGCGTCCCTCGCGTGCTTTCACTCACACAAACACCATACGGCGCGCGGCGGCGATTTTATCGTCGTTGGACTTTATACGGTTCCTCACAGCGACGGTGACGACTACGGCAACGACGACGCCAACGGCAGAAATCCGCTTGGAGTGCTCATATACACAGTCCAGTCACATTAATGTGACCACCACGTACTTTCGACGTCGACGTTAAATAACCAATCACAGAAGGCAGGTGGCAGCACAGTGCAGTTGAACGTATATAAAGGGTGTGTTAGGGTTTCGGAAAACATTTCAATCGTTGTCATAATGGAGAAACAAAGCGATTTATCCGACCTCCAAAAGGGCATGATCATTGGGTTTCCTGCCATGGGCATTTCCGAAACGGCTAAGTTTGTGAACTGTTCGCGTGCCACCGTGGTAAAAGTATACCGTGCATGACAAAATGGGGCTGTCCAAAATCAGTCACGTGGCAAATGTGGTTCACCACGGGCCATAGATGACAGAGGTCAACGATGGCTGCGGAGATGCGTTCGGGCGAATAGACGTGCCACAGTTGAGCAACTGACTGTCCAGATGAACCAAGCGGCTTCTGTTCAGCGAACATTTCTGTGTCTAGGCCTCCGCAGCAGATGCCTGGTTCATGCACCTAAGCTGACTGCCGTTCATCG
Source organism: Dermacentor silvarum (assembly GCF_013339745.2). NCBI lineage: Eukaryota > Metazoa > Arthropoda > Arachnida > Ixodida > Ixodidae > Dermacentor > Dermacentor silvarum. The sequence goes on from NC_051163.1 coordinate 134,000,595, forward strand.
GCGACGAAGGCTGGAATTTGCACGCCAGTACCGCAACTGGACGTCCACTGAGTGGCGACACGTGGCGTTTTCCGATGAATCACGTTTTATGCTCCATCGTACAGATGGACGTTGGCGTATACGGCGGGAAACCTCTGAAAGCAAACACCCTGCAACCAGTGCAGGAAGGGTCCAGGCTGGAGGCGGGAGCATTGTAGTAAAAATAGAATAGATATCGTCTATCTGCCCTTCTGCAAACAGATGCTTTCTAAATGTTTCGCAATCGATTATGTAGGCTGTTCCAAGCTGTCTATGGATTTTTGATGAAGAGGTTGATAGACTGACAAGACGGATATTGCAACAGCATTGCATGAGGTAGTTTCAGAGGCACTCGAGCTGGGGATTTTACCTCCATCGTTCAATCGTGTGCACGCAGTACTAATCCCAAAAGGCAAGGATAGTAATACAGTATATTGCCACATCGTGTGGCACAGCAAGGGTACTGAAGAAGAAGAGAACGAGGTTCGTCTCGGCATAGCGCGTCGACGCTTACGCTTGCCTGGATCCTCATTCAGCGTGTATTCTACAGCAAGGTATACGCGACAATTAGGTGGAGCTTCCTGGGTACGCTCAACTTATGCAGGAGACCTCACTGGGCAGCAAGAACCTCTCCCCACATTTGGAGCTGACTCCAGTTCACCGCACAGGCCGGCGAATTTGAGGCCTCGCCCCAGAATTTGGAAACCTCCAGGAACAAGTGATGACTGCGACCACTGCGAATTCTACGGAAAGGGTGACACGGACTTACCTAACGGTGCTGAACCCCGAAGTGGCGACGGCTTTCCATGGCGACACATTTGAAGACGTGGAAGACTGGCTGGTGGAGTTTGAGCGCGTGGCTGCGTTTAACGAGTGGGACAACAACGCAAAACTCAGGCACGTCCGCTTCAGCCTCCAGGATGGTGCTCGCACGTAGTTTAGGAGCCGCGAAATTGCCCTGTCAACCTAGCCCGAGCTCCAGCGCAAGCTACTGGAGACTACTCCAGCTTTGCGAGCTGATTCACTCCGTGGTTCGCGACTAGCTGCAGAAGCACCACGGTTCGTCGCCACCTCCAGTCAGCTCCCTCGCCAGCGTCGTACGCAACGAAGTACAGCAGGCACTACAGGCATCTTTGTCCAGCAGTGAAGCATCACCTCTGCCAAGCGATTCCCGGCGCAAGACTTAGGCAGAAACATTGCCGAGCCCCGCCCAAGCTTTCGCCCCTACAACTAGCTTCCGTATTGCGGAAGCTAGTTGGGCAGCATCAGACATGCGGCATTAGTGGTTGGAAAATATTTACAAATATTAATTACCTAGAAGCACTTTAGAATATTTTGATAGCGCTCTTCTCAAAGTAGTGAATGCTCCAAATCGATCTATCTAAGGCTTTTGCCGTGGTACCACATAGTGTAATCTTTTTGTTAATTATGTAGGACATGGTTCTGTCATATGTGAAGGCATCAAAATGGCATACCAAAGTTCATATACGAATTTAATTGTTATTGGTGAACTTTAACAACGCATACAAGTACTCTCTTCCGTTCGACAGGGTTGTAGGTTAAGTCCTTTACTTTTTGCTTTATTCTTGGAGCCACTCTGTAGAAAATAGTTAATAGTACAGAAATCGGGATCTTTAAGATACAATCGTGCTAAGTTCGTGTTCTAACTTATACCGATGACGTAGCCCTATTTTCTGTAGATAGGGAGAGTGTTAGCTCATTATTAAGAATTACTGAAATGTTTTGCGAGAAAAGCGGCAGTCAAATTAATAAGCAAATAAGTATTTGTCTCTGGCATGGCTATTGGAATGCCACGCCCGGTGTTTTTGAAAATATGCAGTGGCTTACAACACCTAGTGGGGGTACTTTTGGTTAGTTATCGTGAGAGCGAGCCACCCTGGGGTGCTATACCGTAAAATGATTCCAAACTCGTTTGATTCTAAACTCCTGACGTCAAGTTTACGTAGCCACGGACGCAAGCATCGGGCGGTGACCCGCAGCTTTAATTGTCTGAACAACCCAATCACTCTCCTCGTTTATAGGAGGTCACCTTTGTGTGTTTTCAAAACCAATAACATTGTCTACACTCAGCGGTTTTTCTTACCTAATTGGCTGACAAGAGGCGAGGAGCACGCTCTAGTGGAGAGTGTTTCGATAGGGCCGATTCAGCACAGTGAAAATGGATAACGATTGGTCCGCTTCGCCTTACTTAGCTTGCGGTGGCTGGTCGAAAATCGCGGCGGCGTGCAACGGAAGGTTAAGAATGCCGCTGAGACGGATCCCAGCAAGGAATAGTTGCTAGAGCGATGTCGTATGCATGCCGAAAGGACTCGATAACGTTTTACTGCCACGCAAAGAGGTTTATCATGCGCAAATACATACACGCTCACTCGCAGGTGCGAGTAGCGAAGGCCTGAGCGATCGGCGGGCAGCCATCTTCTATTCCTTTCGGAACGGGCAGTCTGTGGCTATTCAGAAAAAGATTCAGTTAATGCATTTTTATCGCGTACACGTCACTTTGACGTGGTGAGTTTTCGCGGTTTTGTGAGGTCGCGTGACAGACACGCGAAGTGGGCGTATACCCAGAAAACATTGGACCAATAGCAGAGGGCTAATGGTAAAAAGACGTCGAATAAGGAATGATTATTTTTCTTTTGTGTGGTTTATTCATGCATAATCAGTGTGTACACGTTGTATCAGATGGGACGACGTCACGAAAACCGCTATCGCGGTATCGCGGTTTTCGTGACGTCGCGTGATAGACAGGCGAAGTTGGGAGTGGCCCGAAAATGTTTTGACCAATCGTGGAAGCTGATTGCAGAAATTGCAATCAAAACAGTTTGGAATCATTTTACGTTATAGCGCCCCTGGTTTGAAAAAAAAAACGGAATAAATGCGTGTGATGGCCGAAGCATGATTGGCCTTGAATTTGCACGTGCCACTATTAGTAACTTTTTTCTCGCTGGGAAAATTATGTATCTTCAGCAGGCACTGTATTGCACACTTAAGCCCATTAAAACATTTCACCGCATTTTTGCCACGTTTATCTGGTGCTCTACATAGGAGCAAAAATCAAGGACAAATTTGTGTCGTCGAGTAAAGAGAGGTGGTCGGTTGTGTCACTTGTTTCTTCAGCAAGTTGTATCGCGTTTCATATCAATCAGAGACGAAAGAGACCTTAACAGTTGCTATACCAGATTTTTTAAAATCATCTGCCATTGGCACTCGTTACACAATGTCACGGTTCTTGCGCGAAGGTGTTACGTCTTATCGGTTCCTCGCGTCATAGGCGCCGACTACGGGGGGGGGGGGGGGGGGGGGCGCCGGGGCTCGGGCCCCCTCCGGAGTTTTCCGGGGAGCCCCCCCCCCCCCCCCGCTCCTACAATGTCATTACCAGAGTCCTGTTACCCAAACCGTTTATGGTTTCTTTTGAGTCGCACCTATACATGTGCCCTTAAAATGTCATTGTGGCTAAAAGCTAACTGCTTCATCGTTGACGTGGACGTGCATGGCTTTTATTCATGATTTCCTTTATTTCTGCAAATCCTGGCAATAGGAACACAAGCGCTTTAGAAGCACCCACGGCGGCTCGCTTATCCGTATTATGATATTTTGAAAGAGAAAGAGGTAGCCAACTAACAATTATTTCTAATTATTTGGGTAGCCTATGTCTAGAGAATCGATATGTTGCTGTATGTTGAACTCGCTACAAATTGCTTTGCGCACTTTTTTGACACTGAAGAAGACCTGCAGACTTCAGTGACCCCTTCGGCAGAGTCTTTTATCAACGGTGTAGAAATGCACGTGAATGATATGTGTCTCAGCATTGTTGCTTCTCTTTCCTGTAGGTAATGCCAGCGACTCATGAAAAAAAAAACTTATAATTTACAACATCTATTGGGGATGGAAATATCGTAACATGCATGCAGAGGCCATAAACATATATACATAATTAACTTAGTAACCGAAGTGAGGCCAAGCCGGATTCACTCGAAATCAAAATCATGCATGCGCAGCAGTGATTCTACGACGACTCAGACAAAAAAAAAAAAAAGAGGCTGCAGTTTTGCCGGAAAGGGGAAAGCAAAGCAAAGACAATTACACGAAAAAGATTTTTCCCGTATAAATCCGCGTAAGAGCCGCACCCCCAACTTGAAGGCAAATATATCTTTTTTTAAACCCAACCGAGAACCAATCGCGTTCAGCGCGATTCCGATGGCGCTCCACTGCGAATTTTCTCGCGCAGCGTACTTTCGCGCGTCGCAACTATATATATAAAAAAGTCGGTTATAACTTAAGAAGACAGGAGAGGCGCCCCGCCCTGACCACTGAAACGCAGCAGCCCATTTCCACCGCCACTAAAGAAATAGTCCCACTGACTTGACTCGGCCCAGCTCGAAGCGCGGCCTGCCATGTCCTCCGTCGGGGGGGGGGGGGGGGGGGGGGGGGGGTCACCGGCCGTCCGGCTCATGACGTCAGTCTAGAGTGTGCGCCCATTGGTGGATGCATGCTCGTGTGCATCCACCTTCAAGGGGAAAATGCCGCTGCCTTCTAAAGTTGTACACGACTATAGATGGCGAGAGGAGGTGATCGCGGAGGTTTACGGCGGATTTCACACTCGTAGTTATGGAAAAATTTGACAAAATGGCCTGGTCACTTGTAAGGCTCGTCAGAATTGCGGCAAAAAAGTGCGGCCCTCACACGAGTCTGTACGTACGTTGGTTATATCGCCTATATGAATTGTAACACTTACTCACTAATTAAAATAACAAACATCATGCAATGCAGGGACCATGTAAACCTGTAAATATTCCGCTGGATGACCACGAGCAGTCGCTCTCACAACGCTGGCATTATGATGAACGCCGGCAGCGGGGGAGGACGGTTCGTACAGCCATGCGATTCACCGTGGCTCCGAAAATTAGGTTAATCATCATCATCTGCATATTTTTAGTCCACTAAAGGACGGCTTCGGTCAGCGATCTCCAATTACCCCTGTCTCTTAACTTAGGCTTTGCGATCGGCAACACTTGGGGCGCGGAAAAACAGCCTAAGAAGGAAGACAGCGCGCATGAAGTTAGCAACCATCCCTGCTCGCCCTTGATGATTGCAACGCCCAATGATTACAAACTATTGGATACGGCACGCGGGCCGCGTAAGCGTCAACAACCCACAGTAATTTGCAGCTGCGGCAGGGCTAGATGAGAAGACGCGTGCTCTCCTCCCCATGCGCGCATTTGATCACGTGACTTCCAACTAACCCGAATATTGAGTGCGTGGGAAGATATTGTCCATCAAGTCTCAGCATTACGGGTTTTTTCTCGCACCCGTAGTGTATGGGTCCCTCACTCATATGACTTTTGGACTTTATACGGAATATCACGGCGACGACGACAGCGAAAATTTGCCTGGAGTGTCGATACAATTGCTGTCGCAATAAAAGGAGAAATAGAAAACAGGCGTCGAACTCGCTTCTACCGCGGCTGCGGACGTTGCAATGTACACCGGCTACAAACACATGATGAGCACCAACGACAAAACCAACAGTGGGCACCTCGCTTATCGGTACTTCGCCAGAACCCGTCTGACGCTGAAAAGGAAGCGTATTTTCCGCCGTATAAGCACCAGCGGAAACAGAACCCTAAGCGCGCGCGGGACCACAGTGCACAGTGCACTATAGCCATCTGGGATGGCCCAAGCTTGAACTCGGCGCAGATTAACTCCAAAATGAAGCGCGTGACCCGCGTATGTATGGCAAAGGCAAGAAAAGTAGGAGCTGAGGACCCGTGTGTTCTAGCCGCTAGGCGAATTGAAGACTCCACGCCGCTATCAAAAAGGTTCCTCAGCTCAAGTGTTTCCATCTGCGAGTGACATGTACAACCAGAGGTTCTATGAAGTACTTGACACAGTGCTGTCTTCGTTAAACAACAGGTATCCACCTGATATGTGGCAGCATATAGCCTAGAGCACTGCACGGGCTCGGGCTTACCGAAAGCCCGGGCCGGGCCGGGTAGGGCAGTTTTGTCACGGCCTCGGGCCAGGCTCGGGCACGGCATGTGCTTGGTGACCTGGGCCCGGGCCGGGCTCGGGTATTCTGACGCGGGCCCGGCCGGGCTCGGACTTCATGGTGGTGTGCATGTAGCGTGCGGCGAGTTATCCTCGCGCGTCTCGACTCTGAAAAACCTGTTGCCCCGGCGCAGCTGGAAGCTAGCAGTGCTGCTCCCTTTTCTTCTTGCGCCGTATTTTGCGCTGTTGGAACAGAATGTAAAAGTCCAGAAAGACCGAAGTCGCCTCAAACCAAAGGATGTCATTGTATTCCTTAGCTAAATCAGTGTAATTAATGCTTTCAGCACAGTGCAAGCGCGCTCGCGACTTGCTGATTCTTCAAAAGCGAATTGGTAAAACGATGACTGGCAAGGTAAGATAATTCGTCACGCGGCTGAAATATGGCACTGCGTCCATCCATGATCGCACGCATGTTCTTAACCAGCCGCCTAGCAGCAGCGCATTACGCTGCACCATGGAGGAACGAGAAGCATTCTTTCTCCATTTACTCCATCCATGCGCTGCGCTCTCGACCGGTCGTGGCTGTGCTTCGGCTATAGTGTACTAGAATACAACTGTGGGACGAGCGGCTAGGTCGGCGCATACTTTGCAGTGAGGCGCCCGACGTTGAAAAATACTGTGGCGGGGCTGCGATAGAAGTGGATTGGGCCGCATCAAGGTCGCGCCGTTGGAAACTGCTGGCGATACTGCTCGGCAGGGTTATTCGTATTACTTCGCGCGTTGGTATTTGCGTTCAGACCACTCAAATGGTGTTCATAATTGCACATGACACGTATTTATGCCTTAAGAAAAAATTTCTTTCATTCTCTTCTTTATTTTATTTTTTTAAATGCCGCTCGGTGATCTTTTCCGGTCTCGGGCCGGGCTCGGGCCGGGCTGGGTGGGTAAAGTAGAATATTTCCGGGCCCAGGCTGGGCCCGGGTCTCACAATAAAACTTTTGGTGGGGCTCGGGCGGGTATCCCAACGTAAAAACGGGCCCGGGCTGAAAAAATCGGCCCATGCAGTGCTCTAATATAGTCCCACATTAAGCAGCTTGCCATAGGGAAGGAAGACGAAGCATATATAACATAGCTCTACGCTGTGACGACCTTGAACCAGGACGCCTGATTTTGCACAAAGATATGCTGATTGAGATTTTAAGCCAGCAAAGGTCGGCATCATTGCACATATTCGGGGACGTCGTTCACATTTTTACGGGGGGCAAGGGCAAACACCTGCGAAGCCTTTTGCTGGAAATGGCCAAGCTAAAGAAATTGCGTTGGCCATACCGGTCTCGTCGACCACATCCGAGAGGTCCTTTTCTTGCCTTCGGCGATTGAAAATGTACTTGCGGTCGACGAGTGGACAAACCCGTTTGAACCATCTAGCAATTTTGCATGTCCACGAAGAACTCACCCACAAAATCAATTTGAATAAGATTGCCGACTTCATTTCCATATCAAGTGCCCGAACGAACACTTTTTCAATGATAGTGAAATCATGGAATCAGACAACGAACTGATGTCTTTAATAGGAGAAAGGCACCAACTTGGAAGTCAAAGCAAACCACTTGGCTTAGAAAACAACGCAAAAAGTTCTACAAAGGAACGAAAATAGGGTCCATAACAGCACAAGCAGAGTGAGGGCATTTGGTTAAGAAAAGACGCGTGGTTGCGCTATTTGTAAAACTCCCTAGTCTATCCGTGCATTTTCCTTAGTAATTTTTTTTCGTCGTAATGCTGCATTTGCCTCTCAATAACATAATCTACGTTGTTCCTATATTTGCTATCGAGTCCTTTCGCGCTTTTGATATATCGCTGCCTTATTTATTTATTTGTTAGAATGTTTATTTATTTGGGCACCTGATAATTTTTACTCTATAATCCTTTGTTCTGCCTCCGGAAAATAAAATAAACCAATGCCATAAGGAATGCTTTGACATGTAGTGAAACTATGGCGTTATGGAATCACGTTATACATATGCTAATAATTCTAGTCATAAGTTGTGCTCAGAAATTTGTATATATCGTTTAATTTTTATATATGTTATGTCTTATGTTCTCAATAACTGACCTTTCGTCAGGAATCGATTTCTTGATTGTATCTTTTGTATTAAAACTTTTACAACGCGTTACATTGCTTTTTACATAGATGTGTACTTGTGCGACATAATACGCACAAGGCACATCTATCTCCCTAACGTGTTTAACTGAATCCGCTTGTCGCATGGCTCAACCAAGAGACGCCAGTCTCGTGGCGGTGCCAGGGGACTTAATTGTCTCCTAATCCGAGGTCTTGCTCACATAAGCTCGTCACTTCAGTGAATAATCTTTCGAGGTCACACAAAGTTCCCAGTGCAACTGTTATTAAAGGTTATATATATATATATATATATATATATGCATACATGGGTGGGGTTCGGAAAGCTGGTCAGGCCCCAGCCCCCCCCCCCCCGGAAAAATGAAAACTTTCCACCTATGCCTCGTGGCATGATTTTCACTTGTCTCCCCAGTGTAAAAAAAAAGCGTCTTATGAAGTAAGACGTGAGTGTGTTCCCTGTACCATTGCATCGGTTAATGTTTCAAGAAGGGCTTGGCCAAGATGTACTCAAGAGGGTGAAAAATATGCGGATACCCGCCAACGTTAAAACATCTTTCTTCAAGCTTCACACGGGAACCTTGCCTGTTCAAACGTGGTTACAAGAAAGGGGGATTTATGTGCAATGTGGTATGAGATGCTTTCTGCGCTTTCTGAAGCTTTTGAACGTGTTTTGATCGACTGTAATAATGCCACATTTTATTGGGATGCATTGCAGAGAACTTTAAAGATAGACCCACTCCTCAATTCACATGTCATTGGTTTTTTTACCGCCTGAACGCGATTTTGAACTGATGGACCTTATCTTTTTACTGCGGCTGCACGCAGTCTGGCGTAGTCTGTTAGCATATAGACACTGTGATGTTAAAGGCCAATCTGTGCATGAATATTTTGTGGAAATGGTTGTGAAAGTACGTGATGTGTAAAAAACGATTGACTGTGATGAAGATGTGACGTCAATGTTGGTGCTTTAGCACATATAAAACGAGTGTGATCTAACAAACTCCGTTCAGGCTTGTAGCCAAGCTGCAAAAAAAGTTGTCGCAGTTTCACCTGAAAGGCGAAGCATCCATTGCGATAGCAAATTTGTAGAGAGCTATACGGAGTAATGACAGTAGCTTTATCAGCTGTATAAATTTCGACATGCAGCAGCACCGGCAACACGCAGAACTGTTGTCGACGCCGTCGCCGTTTTGCCCGCGTTCGCACAAAATGCGTGCGGCGTTGGTGACTGTTGCCGGAGCCTCTGATATAAATAGGCACTTGGTGCCGCAGCTAAACGTCGCCTCCCTTCTCTCCCCCTCCCCCCAAGGCCTTTCGCTCGTCGGAAGAAGGCGCGTTTGCTCTACATATATGGTGATTGTAAAGGAGGAAACAGACGCCTACTTCTGCAGCCTTTAAGGGAGCACGGCGCAGAACGCGCGTTTGTTCTCCGCCGTGCGTTCACTCCCCGTGAAAGCGCGCGTCCCTCGCCCCCTTTCACTCGCACATACAGCGTTCGGCGCGTGGCGACGATTTCATCTCCATTGACGTCATACGGAACCTCACGGCGACGGCGACGGCGACGACGACGGCGACGCCGACGGCAGAAATCTGCTTTGGAGTGTCCCTATAATTGCTATCGCAATAATATGCGTCCGTGGCCTAATGGTTTAAATATCGGGCTTCTGAACTAGAGATCGTGTGTTCGAATGCTATCATCGGACGATTTTAATAATGTTTTTTATTGTATGATTATTTATTCTATAATTATTGTATGACACTCTATGTACGAAGCCACATTCCGTTGTTTATTTCTTGGCTACACCACACTGGAGCCTCCGCTGCGTTGTGACTACCGCAGCACTCCCTGTCGGCGCTCGTTAATGTCACGATGCAGTACTTCCTTTCACCACTCCTGGATGGTGCCGCCGGAGCCGCTCACATCCATCACATCCATTGCCGGAAATCAGTCGTGAAACCAGGCATAAAGCACTTTCGTGTTAAAACAGAATTTTTTACATGTTATAAGGCACCTGACGCGACTTTTAGGGGTGAAGTTCCTTAGGGTGTGGGTCTGTCCCTCCTCTGTAGTAGTAGTAGTAGTCGTCGTAGTAGGTAGCCACGTCTACTTTTATGAGAAAAAAAATCCGAAAGTTGTGTCCGTAGCGCGGAATCGAAGCAGGGACCCCTCGCTTCCGAACGCGCGGCGCTAACCACTACGCCACGAAGCGCACATGGACACACGCACCCCGATGACAATAAATACCCAACATTAACGAAAGACTGCGCGTTTCTAACGCGTTTGTGCTAGCGCGTTACGGCCCGTGTAAGAAGCTGGTGTAAGACGCTGTGGCCTCTCCGCCTTACCCCCGTATTCATAAACGCTCCTCGACTTGAACTTGACTTGCCACCGCCTTCAACGCGTTTCGAACGCGCTGCCCAAGGCGGTGGCAAGTCAAGTTCAAGTCGAGGATGATGATAAGTGGTTCTTGAGGGAAAGGGAAAGGTTGGCGCTATCTTCTGCAGCCCTTGAGGGAGCACGGCTCAGCGCCAAACAAGTCGAGGAGCGTTTATGAATACGGGGGTTATACTCTCTCAGCAGTCATGTGATGGCGTCGGCAAACGCGGTGCACGTTCCGGCATGTGTAAACGGCTGCGTAAGACGCTGTGGCCTCTCCCCCTTACTAGAGAGTACTGCACGTTTCTAACCCGTTTGTGCTAGCGTCCCCTTAAGCGGGAGATGGTGCAAATATAATGAAGGGCACTGTTATAAAATAGGAATGACGTCACATATGGCGCGTGTCATTGGTGGAAGTCAATCGTTCGATTTAGTGCGGCGAGACTGGGCGAATTACACGGAAGATTCACGGTTTACCGATGATTCCCTCCGGAGCTTCGCCCACTCATCATCATTCACCCCGTGGATATGCGGTGTTTTTTTTTATGTTCAACATTTCTAGAAGTAGTACTGGCGGTGTAAATGAAATGCCTAGCTGCTAGAGTTACTAGGTATAGATGTTTTATTGCGATAGCAATTATATGGACACTCAAAAGCAGATTTCTGCCGTCGGCGTCCCCGTCGCCATCGCCGTGAGGTTCCGTATGAAGTCAATGGAGATAAAATCGTCGCCGCGCGCCGAGCGCTGTATGTGCGAGTGAAAGGGCGCGAGGGGCGCGCGCTTTCACGGGAAGTGAACGCACGGCGGATAACAAACGCGCGTTCTGCGCCGTGCTCCCTTAAGGGCTGCAGAAAGCCTTTAAGGGCTTAAGGGCTTTCCTCCTTTACAATCACCATATATATAGAGCAAACGCGCCTTCTTCCGACGCGCGAGAGGCCGTGGGAGAGGGGCGGGAGGGGGAGGGAAGGGAGGCGACGTTTAGCTGCGGCACCAAGTGCCTATTTATATCAGAGGCTCCGGCAACAGTCACCAACACCGCACGCATTTTGAGCGAACGCGGGCAAAACGCCGACGGCGTCGACAACAGTTCTGCGTGTTGCCGGTGCAGCTGCATGTCCAAGTTTATACAGCTGATAAAGCTAATATCATTACTCCGTATAGCTCTCTACAAATTTGCTATCGCAATTGATGCTTCGCCTTTGAGGTGAAACTGCGGCAACTTTTTTCTTTGAAATGACACAAACGTCATCGATATGGGCGCGGTGGTTGCTGATATGAGCTGCCGAGCTAAAGCTTAAGCCATACCGGCCAGACATTTACCAGAGCGACAGAGGTTTGAACGCGTCAGTGAAGCCAGCATGTAAGCTTGAATGCCTCACTCCTCGTGTAGGTACTTTGCACTGAATTCTGTCGTCGAGCAATGCAGGGAGTGCGCCCGCGGTGTGTTGTGCAGGAGCGCGCTCTGCGTCTTCAGTTCATGTCACGTCCATTGTGTTCTCTAGTGGTACAAACGTTGTTTTCAAGTTATTGATGAACACAGTCACTTTACAAAAATGTTCACAAAGCTTGTAATAGAAATTACACAACATGTTTCTCGTTATTGCTTTCTGCGCAGCACATGCACTCAGTGGAGCGATAAACAAATGAAAGCGCCAATAAAGCTCGGTGCCTCCCTAGGGTTAGATTTAAAGTCGCCATACGATTGGTTCATTTATTAGAGAGTGCCACCGGAGTTGGCAAAGATCACGAGCTTCACCAAACTCGGACATTCCTCCATAGCGCCCCAGAACTGACAAATCGGCATGAGCGATTCAAACACGGGTAGCGTGGCCGTCGCTTTCCACAGTAGCCTACACTTCATCTCTGGGTGGTCACGTATGGCAATCGTCCACGGTACGTAACACTGGGGATAGTGGGTGGCGGTCATCTGCGTCAGTTTTTGGTTTACCAAAAATGTCACTCGCACCACACGATATTGAAGATAGATAGTCTGGTATCCTCGAAATAAGTACATGTCAAGAACTAGCTACCAGGACCATAGGCCAATAAGATTAATGAACTGAGAAAGATGGATTCATGGACTTGAATCCTCGCAGTACGTCTATGAATCGGCGTCAGAAAATTACAACCCTCTTTATGAAGCTGAGGTCTTGGGCACGGTGTCGTTACCTTGCACAGCTGATTAACTATTTATACGCTGATAAACTAGTAATCAGAGAGAGTGTCGACAAGAGCGTAACCGGATGCTTGTCAAAAGCAACGGAAAAGCCACTGACACTTTCTTCATTGTCCCTGGTTGCAGCTAGCAATCTGTGCTCCGAGGATCCTAATTTGTCCATTGGTCGACGTAATATCGCTTTTGCCTATGTGTAAAGTGATCTGCTTGTTTACATTGGTCGCTTTCTTTCCGTCTACGCTGATCAGTTCCGTCTTCTCCGGCGAGAGTTGCAGTCCGAGGTTATCTAAAGTGATGCTAAGGCTCAGGATCGCTGCTTGCAGTTCAGTTTGCATGCTCTGCATGTCGGAATAATCCACCGCTTCCGTCCATATTGTTATATCATCGGCGTAAATAGTGAAACGGGCCGAAGTGTCTCGCTCAAGACTTTCTGCTACCCGTGTCATGGCCAGATTGAATAGCATAGGTCCGAGGATGGAGCCCTGGGGCACACCCCTATCCAAGTAGTAGGTCCTCGGACTCCATCCCGGTGCCTTGCCATGGAGCTGGATTCGTCTGCTTTGGAGGAAGCTACGGATCCAATTGTATGTTCTTTGGCTAGGGTACCTGGTTGCTAATTCCTGTAAGATGACCTCTTGTTTCACGTTATCGAATGCTTTACGCATATCGACTGCAAGAATATAGTCAGGCATCTGTTTGCGAGACTTGCGGTTGATCACTCTGCGGAGCAACCAGAGGCAGTCATGTGTGCCCATGTTCGGCCGGAAACCTGCCTGCACAGGATGCAAACCCGGTTGTACATACTCCATGTAGTGCTTCATTCTCGTGTTTAGCATTCTTTCGATCAATTTGCAGATAGTTGACGTTAGAGCTATGGGGCGTAGATTAGCTGGTTTCGTGTGGTCTTTGCCCGGCTTCGGTATAGGCTATATGAGGGAAAGCTTTAGTGAATCTGGCACTAGTCCGGATTCCCAGGATTCATTGACAATTGTTAAGAGCCGTTATTGAGCTTCATTGCTGAGGTTTCGAAGTTCTTGCCAAGTCACTCCATCGTGCCCGGGAGCTGACTTCGTTTTACCTTGTGCAAGGGCCGCTACGAGTTCACTCAGCGTAAAGGGCGTGTCTAGCTCCTCTTTCGCGTTGTCTATCGTGGCAGAAGGCAGTGGTTCCGGAGGCGCTTCGGCAGCATGTGGGAAGAAAGTGTGGATGACGCGCTCCTCCAGCACGGCAGGCTCTTCTCGCAAAAAGAGTTCCGCGAGAGGAGGCACGCCTGTCTTTCTCCCAAGAAGGCTCCTCAAAATCTGCCATAGCCTTTTTAGACCAGGCTCCCGGCCAAGCTTCGCGCACGTATTGTGCCACGTGTCTGCTTCGAGTTGTTGTTGGTATTCCTTGATGAGTCGGTATTGATGCTTAAGGCGCATTAGATCTTTGTGACGCTTTCCTTTATACCGGTATTGCTGTGTGAGGCGGTTGACCTTCCGCCATAGATTTGCAAGGTGCATATCCATGTGACTTGTAGTGTCATCGCATGGGATAGATTCTCTGGCCTCCGGCCATGCCTCCGCTATCATAGCGCTGAATTGTTCAAAGTCCGCAAAAGAGTCCCCGGTGGCCATTCGAAATTTTTTCCAGTCAAAAAACACCGTTTCTCTCCTTTCTCGGATCTTTTTGCGATTGAGCGTGATGATTATTGGTAAATGGTCGCTTCCCCATGTCGTCGATTCTACGTCCCATTGCCTTATGAGCCCTGGAGTGGCTAGTGTCAGATCGGGCGTTGTGTCCTGTTGTCGCGCGTGTAGCCCTATGCGGGTTGGTGTTTCTGGTGTGTTGCATATATCCAGAGCTGAAATTTCTATTGCATCATGCAGTATGCGTCCTCTCGGGTCAGCTTTGGCGTAGCCCCATGTTTGATGCTTGGCGTTAAAGTCTCCCCCCCCCCCCCCCACTAGAATGGGAAGGCCTCCAGCTTGTGCCTGCACCTTACTGAGCCATTGGTAGGAGTCATTCCGGTGCTTGCCGGTTAGGGGCCTGTAGTACGCGGAAACTGCAACCATTGGCCGGTGCCCGCGTGGACATAGCTTTACTGCCACAATTTCTCTGAAATCATTACACAAATCTGGTATTTGCAGTTCGGTTGCGGTGCAATCATGTCTAACTAAAAGGGCAGCTTGGCCTTGCGCTTGTTGGTTTCCTTTGCCCTGGTGTAGTATTGTAGCCTGCTGAAAGGTTCGGTAACCTTGAATAGTGCACGGTCCCCTTGTCTCCTGTAGAAGCACGACAAGGGGTTTGAATTTTTTAATTTGCTGTCTTAGTGTGGATCCATTCTGCGTAAAACTTCGACAGTTCCATTGGATGCATATAGGCCTTGCCGTCATCTTTCATCTGCTGGCTTACGCCTTTTAGGTTCATCATGTTGCTTCTGAATATTTCTCTGAATTTCTGCACGGAGATATTACTGCACATTTACTGCACGGAGATATTAGAACACTAGGAATTGAAATACAGACTAACCCTGAAACACAGAAAGCCATTGCGACATATGGCAGACAAAGTGGCTTGTTTCGAGTAGTGTAGAAGGGGTCGACCAGCCCGTGCGAGAGCGGCGGAAGTGAACATGCACCTGAGTCTGCATAAAGCGGGAGATCAAAGACTGAGATGAAGATGTGCCCCAGCCAACAATCCGGGAACCCACATTCCTTTCCCACCTAATCCCCAACAGCGGCCTAGAGCCGTCCCCTTCCTTAAAATAAAGGCTTTATTCATTCATTGTCCCTGGAGGCATCGTAGGTAAGCCAGTCGTCATCAGCCTGTCTCAACGAATGATGTTTGAAACAGGTCACTGGTTTTAGGTTTCCCATCTTAGTCTTAGAGACCTGCGGCCAACAGGAGCCGAGAACGTAGGGTAGCGGCTAGGTGACGTCAGTCGCCGAGGAGGTGGTGATCGAGGCTGTCGCCACTGTGGCAGAGATCGTGGCAGAGGTGTGGAGGAGGCTGTACGAAAAGCGGGAATGTCGCATCGTGACAGAAGCGCCTTGTCAATTTCGATGAGAGAAGTGCTGGGTTATTTCCGTACGTACATACGCTGTCGTATAAACTAGAAAGATATGTAAAAGGCAGTTGCACGCTTCTTTTTAGTGCTCTTGACAAGCTGCAGAACCTATGTTTATTTCAACCAAAAAGAGTAACCAAGACATGCGAGACGCAAAACAAAGTACGTCGAGTACCACAGCAAGGCTTTGATTCTGCTGTCCTGCGGCCGGTGTTACGTAAGCCAAACAGGTCGCTGCATAAACGGCCATCTGGGGGAACGCGCAAATTCGGTCAAGGGCTCGATAGGCAGCAATTTCGCCGTGCATTGCAGCAAGTGCTTGCTAGATTCCCAAAATGTAAGATTGTGGGAAAACACCGTGAGAACAGTACGCGGGAAATATATGAGGCACTTTTGAGACACAAAAAAGGAGACTTTCCGCGTCAACCCGACCTCGCAACTTCTGCACAAAACGGAAATAGTGCATCTATCGCGATAGGTCTGCTGTTGGTTCCCAACCCCCTCTTTCCCTGTCCTTACTATTTTCTGCGAATGTATAAAGTTTAAAGAAAAAAAATAAATGTATACGGTTGCTAGTCAGCACACTGTGTGCATCGCTCTTTTCTGTGTATTTCGTCTGAGTGCTGGTCCTCCAGAATCTCAATTCATAATCATATCGTGTTTATGGCACATAAAACCCAATACTTTTCTAGCAGGCTGTTACCTCAAAGATTAAATGGTCGAGTCGTGCCACATAATTACAGTAGCCACGTGCGTAAAGGAGCTTTCAAGTATTCTTCGTAATGAATTATGTCTCAGCAAATATCTACTGAGAGTTCGCACGCATCCCTCCGACTGACGGGTTGGCGCTGCTATCGAATAATTAGGTGCACATAATTTTTTTAGTCTTCCGTTCTTTTCACCACTACCGACCTTTCAGTTTGTAGACTGCATGAGCGTTTCCTTCTTCCTTCGCCCAGCCTCAGCCTGTCTCGTGCAGCACCGGAAAAAAATTATGGAGAAACTCTACTGCAGTTGCCTAATTATGTGTAAGCACAACTCAGAATTTCATTTGGCCCTACACTAAATTTCGACGTGAAATTTTTCGCAAAATAAACGGTGACATAGAAAGATACACAAGTACAAGCGCCATCTAACAAATCGTTTTCTATCAACTGAATTACTGAATCATGTACAACTAGGCCGGTAGTGATGCTCCAAATTTCAAATTGGCATACCCCAAAATTTCAAGTTCGCCCACCCTCAAATTTAGGTTGGCCCGCCCACAAATTTCAAGTTGGCCCACACTTAAATTTCCATACTTGAGGTAAAACGCTAGAGAGCACGTAGGACAACAGAAGAGAACGAAAAGACAGCTGTCGTCTTCAGTTGTCCTACGCGCTCGTTTGCGCTTTGCCTCAAGTTATGCAGTATCACCAGTCTGTTTCTTTTTTTTTAATCGATAGCTTTAAGGGCCCCGTTAGGCGGTGAGCGCGCCACGAACGGCGTTGAGCGTGAGCGAAAACTCGCTAGCAGACCCAGCGCGGCGCGGACCCTGTGCTTTCTACCAATCATAGCGCGGTGGTGCCGGCCGACTGGGCGTGTGAAAAAAAGAACCAGCGCACTCGCCATCGTGCATAGCGATCGCCCTATAGCGTTTCTCGGTAAACATTACGGCTACATAAGGCGCAGTTGCCGAGAAGCGTGAGAAGCAGTCAGGGATCTCTGAATGCTATCGCGTTCAACTCTTAAAGGCGAAATTTAAGCGCCTCCAAATTTTAATTTCATGTTGGCGCACCCTCAAATTTAAATTAGTCCACCCCGAAATTCAGGTTGGTGCACGCCCTAATTTCAAGTCAGCCCACCCCCAAATTTAAACTGGCCCATCCCAAATGTCAAGTTCGGCAACCCCTACTTAGGCTTCACCATGCATTTGGCAGCAGCGGTGGCAGGCTTGCAATGTCGCTCACATTCATCCTTCTACTGATCGCAGGTCTGAAATTCTCTTGTAACCACTATTTATGAGTGCATTAATTTTTCACTGTTGCTGCTGCTGCCATCAAAAGTGTACTGTGCTGCCTTTTGCCATGAGCTTGACCCACACTGAAGTCGGCAAACTTATGAAGGAGCTAAGACATGACTGAAATTCGCCAGTCGCGCGAGAGGGAGCTGTGGAAAGAGCATCGCAAAATCAAGGCATCTCTTGATTTGATGAATAAAGCTTTTGAACTGAACAAGTAACTCAGCGCAATATAAAAGACAGAGACAAGAAAGGGACAAACAAGGACAAGCGCTATTCACAACTGTTTAATGCAAAGGAAGGATTGTACACACATATATATCCTCTTGTCACGCATGCGCAGGCCAGACGATAAGAAAGGCACGTGTACATTAAAGACGGTTGCGCAAGAAGTCAAATTCGGCGTCAAGTAAAGAGATAGACGGCTCACTTACACACCGATCTCTGTTCTGCTTGATAAAGAAGGCCTCCAGTGCAAGACGAGAAGAGGCATTGCCGCTCCTGACCAAAATGGTAGTCTCATGAAATCGAGCGTCACAACCGCATGCGGTAACATGGGCCACCAAATGCGCGCCCTTATCCTCCTTTTTGTTTATCTTTTGCGCATGTTCCCTTAAGCGGTTGTATATCGGCCAAACTGAACGTTGCGTGAACGACCGCTTAAGGGAACATGCGCAAAAGATAAACAAAAAGGAGGATAAGGGCGCGCATTTGGTGGCCATGTTACCGCATGCGGTTGTGACGCTCGATTTCATGAGACTACCATTTTGGGCAGGAGCGGGAATGCCTCTTCTCGTCTTGCACTGGAGGCCTTCTTTATCAAGCAGAACAGAGATCGGTGTGTAAGTGAGCCGTCTATCTCTTTACTTGACGCCGAATTTGACTTCTTGCGCAACCGTCTTTAATGTACACGTGCCTTTCTTATCGTCTGGCCTGCGCATGCGTGACAAGAGGATATATATGTGTGTACAATCCTTCCTTTGCATTAAACAGTTGTGAGTAGCGCTTGTCCTTGTTTGTCCCTTTCTTTTCTCTGTCTTTTATATTGCGCTGAGTTACTTGTTCAGTTATGCAGAACCAACTAGCCCAACAATTAACTATTCTAGAAAGCTTTTTAAGACATGGAAAACAACTGAAAAAAGTTTAAACTGAAAACGCCGAACTGAAGGCAGCCAACAGCTCCCTCACGAATGAATGCCTGCTGCTGAAAGACAAAGTGACTAAGAACGAACTTAGAATAACTAAACTAGAACAATACTCTAGGAATAAGAACATCGAGATTAAGGGTGTTCCTATGACACAGAACGAAAAACTCGAGAGTGTGCTTGCAGCTATTGGCAATGCAGTGAACGAACCGGTATCAGAAAGCGATATTGAGGTTTACCACCGTGTACCCACACGGGACGCCTCAAGACATAATATTGTAGTCCAGTTCCATAGCCGCTCAAAACGGAGTGCCCTGCTTGCACGAAAACAACGCGCAACCACTGCCGACATCGGACACCACGATAGCCAGCCTATCTACATAAATGATCATCTTTGTCCCACATTTAAAGTGCTAAATGTAAAAACAGTAGCCATGAAAAATGAAATAAACTGATGTTTCTGCTTGACGAAAAAGGGCGAAATATTTGTAGGGAATAATGAGTCGTCACGTGTGTTTCGCGTCACGAAGCTCAGTGACCCAGATAAGATAGAGTAAGCAAGCACGTGTAAACTATTTCAACGAGTGAACATAGAAAACCGCCTTTCGCCAGCTTCAGAAATTCGCAGGTTATCACGCAACAAATATTCATTTTCCAAACTCCATATTAACACAAGGAAGAAATACAATGCTTATTATTGCGAATGGATTTTCAATTTGATGTTATGATGTTTACCGAGACATAGTACCGTGATGCTGCAGAAGTGCTGAAAATTCCAGGATATACGTCTTTCTTTTTAAACCTTAAGAAAGAGAGGTGGTGTCATGCTGTTAGTAAAAAATAGTTCGAGTTGTGTTATTGTGGAAGAATTTTCTAAAATCACTTCAGAATATGAAGTGCTCACTGTCAGAAATGACGTTAACCGTGATGTATCGTCCACCCCACGCGAGTGTTTCTAATTTCTTTATATTTTTATAGAGGTACCTTAGCTATTTCAATGATGATGGTGTCACTGTCATTCTGGGAGGTCATATAAACATTGACTGCTTGCAACAATCAAATAGTCAATAATTTTGTAGAATCTTGGATCTGAATGCCGTTACATTAAATCGTATCCCGTTACATTAACGCAATAAGTCTACTGACCTGAGTACACTTCTTCGACACTACTAGACGTCTTGATTACCAATATTTCCTCCGAGCATCTCAGTGCCGGTGTCATCAATTCTCAAGTGAGCGAATACTTACCAGTTTATCTTCCATTGGAATATATGAAGCCCTCCAACACGTTACAGCACCCGTCTACAGAAACTTACAGGCAGATAAATTCTTGCACTCTGGAACGGTTTCGCTTTCATTTCCGTCTCACTGACTGTAGCGAAGTATTAGCAAGTTTTGAACGAGTCAAAGCCTATATTGAGTTCATAATTGTATTTAAGGTGGTGTACTACCAATGTTTTCCACGTAAGTTACGAAAGCGAGCTCGGAAAGCCCATAAACCATGGTTCACGTGGGAACACCTGAAGAGTATGAAAGAAAACGACAAGCTGTACCAAATGTTTATGAAAACAAGAGCTCTAACAGACCTTCTTGCCTTTACACGCTTCTGGAATAAACTCAACAAACAGCTCCGTGAAGCAAAACAGACCTACCTCAGTAACCTTTTTTCTCCCGATGCTTAAAAGGCCACACCTTGTGTGGAAACGATTGAACAATGTGCTCTGCGGTGATCCCCAAGAAAAATCCACTTTATGAATTAACAGTAAAGGCGACACATTAACAGATACACGATTAGCGAACTCTTTCAACGACTATTTCACATCATTAGTAAAAAAATAAGCACGATCCCAAATGCATCCACTACTTAAGCACATCAATACAGGAAAGTACATTCTTGTTTCCCACTACCGTGCATGAAATTGTAAGTTCTGCCATGTCACTGCGAAACAGTATGTGTACCGACGTTGATGACTTGCAGATACAACCTGTAAAATATGTTATCGATACTATCGCGCCCATTATAGGGCATGTAATTAACGTTATGTTTTCTGTTGGTATTTTCCATAAACAGCTTCAGTTGTCCAAAGTAACCGTGATATACAAGGGCGGTGATATCAATAATTTCTCTAACTATAGGCCTATTTCAATAAATCCCGTGTTGTCGAAATTCATACAAAAATTGATATATGAACGCATGTCCAGTTTTTCGACGAAGCATAACATTGTTACGTCTTGCCAATATGGCATCCGGAAAGGTTCAACTGAAACGGCTCTTCTGAGCCAAAATGAATTTATCTTGCAGTCATTTGAAGAAAACCTATGTACACTAGGCATTTTCATTGACTATTCAGAAGCATTTGACTCAAATAATCACCATTCCTTGTTTGATAAATTGCAACATTATGGCTTCAGGGGTACTTTCCTAAAACTTATCACTTCTTACTTACATCACCGTCGGCAGCAAGTCACTGTTAACGACTTTGTATCCGAATTCACGCCAGTTACTGCTGGTGCGCCTCAAGGCAGTATCTTGGGCTTGGGTAGCTTATACGTAAATGACATCGTAAATATTTGTGCTAACACTAAATTTATCACACAGGCAGACGACACAAGTATTTTTATTACAGGACATGATCCTTCAAAACTCATAGAAAAAGGCAACGCAGTACTAAGAAAAATGCACACATTGAGTGTTGCCAATTCTTTGAACTTAAATACGGCAAAGACAACAGCAGTATTATTTCGCCCTGAGAACAAAATACTGAATATCACCAACAACTTAAAATTACGGTCATCAACTATAGAGCTTTCACGCATAGCTGGAAGCATTGGCGTCATTTTTGAAGAACATATGACGTGGACAGATCAATTAAATGCAACCTTAAATAAGCTTTCAAAAACTGTAGGCATCTTATGCAAATTTCGCTACATCCTGCCTCAGAACATAAAGTTGTTAATTTACAAATCGCTATTTTTGTCCAACCTATCTTGCTTTTACTTAGTCTGGGGCACTAGCACTAAAACTAACACTGAAAAACTGCACGAACACCAAAAGAAAGCACTTCTAAACATCGTTAACGCTGCAAACGACGCACACACGGAACCAATTTTCAAGGCTCTCAATGCATTACTAGTCAATGAGGCTTACCGTTCAATTTTAAAGAAACGATATACATTGGCTACGAAAAACAACGGCACGTTTTTCACACAATTGTCTGGGTTAAGTCAGGCTGAGCATGTGCGCACCGTGAGTGCACGCGAAGTGTGAAGGCGCCTAGAACACGAACAAATTACGGCACTCAAATACCAGTTACCTGTGCTACTTAATTATTCAGAGCTTCGCATGTAATCGCGCTGACTTATCTTGATTGTATTTGTATGAGGATCGCAGTATCAGTGCCTTTAGCATTTCCGACCTAACTAGCACATTTATAATCTTTCAGCGAAAACAACTATCTTCTGTGTATTAAGCAGATTGGTTCGTTTGTACTTCTGTACTGTATAATCATTTTCCTTGTTTGCCAAGCCCGGGGGTACAGACGCTGTCAAGCCTGATTGGGCTTTTTGTCTGTACCCACCAAGTGTCATTCATTTTCATTGATGCTTAAATAAATGATTTATTCATAAATGATTGATTGATTTTCTATAGAGACATGTATCTTTACGGGTATGCATGAATCTGATCATATCTGTATTCTCTGATCAATCTTTTTTGTTTTCAATTGTTTCTTATCGTTTACAAAGCTACTAATCATCTACATTTACAGTATTATATCAAATAAATGCCTTAACTTCGCAAATTACGCATTTATGTGCAGATAAAATGTATAACATTTTTACCGTCACCCGCAGATTTTGCTGGGGTGCTCACCAAAGAATGCTTACGCATTAAAAGGACATCCCTGAATCATGCCAAAAAGTCTTACCTTCTCAAACATGCGGTAGGGCACGTCTCCTGTGGTGGATATTGTTCCTGACGCGTTGAGCTCAACATATACGTGGGTATAGATGATAATCTCGCAGAGATTCTCTTCGGTTGGGATCATGGTGGCGTCGTATCCCGTCCTGCCAATGGTGCACACCGTGTATCCGTAGCCCGTGGAGGCTGCACATAGCAAACGTTGAGGTAACCGATGATTACTATCTTTGGTAGCAGCTAAACCTCGTGTTACCCTAGGGAACAAATGGGCTACATCTTTTTAGGTGCCTATGCAGTACTTTTATTTAAAAAAAATGAATATTGAGTGAGTTTGTTGAACGCACGTTTCAGTTTATTAATTGTACACTTGTGGGATGTAGACAATTATTGCAATGTACATGCACAAAGAGGTCCCTTAGTGTCAACTCTACAATGGAACATTTTTTTCATAAAACACGTAACAAAAGTAACACAGAAGTATTCACGAAACATGAAAGGTACACCTGTCATATTGCTGTAGATGAACGTATTTTGCCATGAAAAGAACAGTTAAAGAAGAAGACTGAATGGTCAAATTTGTTTCTTTGTCCCTCGCGCAATCAAAATTAAAATCATCGAGAAAGTACCGGGGCCATATAACGTAAACCTACTCCATTGTTATTTTATTGGAAACTTCTGACGTCAAATTTACGTCGCTGACATTAAAAGCATTGGGTGGTGACCCGCATACGTTGTTTGAACCGCCCAGTAAAACGCTCCACTCGTTTATGGGAGGTAGCAGGCCACTTTCGTTTGCCTTGAAAGCAAATAGCATTGCCTACCTTGACATGTTTTGCTTTTCTAATTGGCTGATAAGAGACGAGGAGCGCGCTGACAGGGTTTCGGTAGGTCCGGGCTGAGGCAGTGACAGTAGATATGCGGCTGAGGAGAGCGATGGCGTTGTCTGCGATTGGTCCGCTTCCCCTCGCTTAGCTTGCGTGACTCACTGTATAGCGCCGCGGCGTGCAACGGGGAGATGTCGCTAAAACGGGTCCTCGGCGAAAATGGCGGAGCGACGTCGTATGTGCGACAACGGTATCCTGCCGCGGCAAAATTTGTGTTGTTCCCGACAGCTCCGAGTAGCTAGTATCGGAGCGATCGGTTGCAGCTATCTCTAATTTCTTTCGGGACGGGGCAGTCTCCGGCTATTCCGAATAAAGTTCAGCTCCGTTCGTCATGTTAACGTATCTTTAGCGCGCACGCGTTACTTTGACGTGGTGACTTTTGGAGTTTTCTACGTCTTGTGACATACAGGCGAGCTGGATGAAGCCTGCAAAATTTTGACCACTAGCGGAGGTCTAATGGTCAAAAAGGCAATGAATCGGAAATATATACATTGTTATTCGTTTGTTCGGCCTAATCATACATATTCGGCGTGTACACGTCATATCAGATGGGGAGTTTTCAAGGTTTTCATGACGTCACGTGATAAACAGGCGAAGTGGATGCAGGCCGAAAACTTTTTGACCAATCGTGGAGGGCTAGTGCCAGAGATGGATTAGAAACAGATTGGAATAACTACGTTATAGCGCCTCACAGCACCCTATATTTGTACTAAATTTACCACCTACTATTGTTATATCTGTACTGAACGCACTGGCCATGGGGCTGGGGAAGGTAGAAGAAGACAAGCAGCGCTTTCTCGCCCGCTTCGCCATAGGTCCCACTGACTTGTTTAGTCCTACCGCTGCAAGGCTAGATCAAGTGCTGCTAGGCAAACACCCCATTGCATTTGGTGGAGACGCTGGGTTTCTCTTCCACATCCTGGAGCTCCACAATCGGACGCTACCGCTAGCTCATGCGATGAATGATCCAGGAGCATCCCAGGCTACTGCTCCCATACCCACGGCCGTCGTCGGCCCCGGCGTCATCCGGCAGCGCGATCCTGCGACCTCGAGGACTCGCTCGCCGAATACGACCGTGTGAGCACCTATAATAAGTGGGATGACCGCGCCAACCTCGGTAATATAATCTTTTACTTGACGGACAATGGCGAACCTATGGATCCGCAATCATGAATCCAGTCTTACCGCCTGGTCGGGTTTCACGACAACTTTGATTGAAGTCTTCGGCCGTCCCGCTGTTCGCCGCCTTCGTGCTGAGCAGCGCTTGCGTGGTCGAGCTGAGCGCATGGACGAGAGCTTTACCATTTACCTTGAAGACGTGCTCTCGCTCTACAAGCGTGTCAACTCATCCGTGAACGAAGCTGGCAAGATCAAGCACATCACGAAAGCCATCGATGAGCACGCCTTCCAGATGCTCCTTGTCAATACTCCCCAGACGGTTGCCGATGTAATTCGTTTCTGCCAGCAGTACGACGAGCGGCGCAAGCAGCGTGCCTGAACACGTTGTGCTGCTCAGCAGGATACCGCGGATCTCGCTCTCTTGGATTTCAGACGCGACGCTGCCGACATTTCTGCTTTAATGCCGCAGATAAAGCAGCCCATCCGCCAGGAAGTCGCGCGTCAACTCTCTCTGGCGACTAGCACACCTGAGATGGTGACATGCCTCATTCATGCCTTATTCAGTTTATACTATTAGATTCAGAATACGCTGCCGAAACCTTGTTACTCTGCCTACCAATCTGTGATGCCCCTTCGTTAAGTTTACTCTCTGCAGAAACTATTCCTGTAACCATACGGAGCAGGGGCTACTTGTGTAACACCGCGCAATATACATAAGCCTGGGTCCGTGTATTCACAAAATCACTCCTACACTTATTCTCAAGCCTAATTTCTTACGCTCGAATTCTAATAATCCGTAGTAACACCGAACGCATACGGGATACTTACGTTGGCTATATTTCGTTGCAGTGAACAGACGTTTAGCGATTTGGGCATCTTGTTTCAGCATATCACCATCATCCTTATTATCATAAGCCTATTTTTATGTCCGCTGCAGCATGAAGGCCTTTACCAGCGATGCCCAATTACACCTTTCTTTTGCTAGCTGATTCCCAACTTGCACCTGTAAGTTTCGTAATTTCATCACCCCAACTAATTTTCTGCCATCCTCGACTGCGCTCCCATGGCACCCATTCTGTAAATCTAATGGTCCACTCCCCAAATCTCCCCAAAGCACTACATAACCGGCCCCGCTCCATTGTTTTTTCTCTTAATGTCCCATCAGAATATCGTCTATCGCTATTTGCTCTCTGGTCCACACCATTCTCTTCCTGTCTCTTAACGTTACTCCTAAAATTTTTCCTTCCAGCGCTCTTTGCGCAGTCCTTAACTTGTACCCGAGCTTCTTCCTTAATCTCCAAATTACTGCGCCACATGTTAGCACCGGTAGAATGCCATGATGGTACACATTTATTTTCAGCAACAATGGTATACTCCTAGTCAGGATTTGGTAATGCCTGCCGTATGCACTCCTACATATTTTTATTATTCTGTAATTTCCTTTTCATAATCAGGGTCTTCTGTGAGCAATTTACTTACATAAACATACTCCAGAGGTTAACCGGTGATCATAAAATCTCTCTCTTTTACTAGGCTATTGAACATTACTTTTGTCTTCTGCATATTAAACATCAACCCTACGCTTACACTTTTTGTGTTAAAGTCCTCAGTCATTTGTCACAATTCATCCCCAGTGTTGGTGAGCAGGAAAATCTCACCTGCAAACGGAAGGTTGTTGATATTTTCGCCATTGATCGTTACTCGTCAGCCTTCCCAGTCTTGAATACTCCTTCCAAGCAAGCAGTGAATGGCATTGGAGAGATGGTGTCTGCTTGTCTGACTCCTTTCTTGATAGGTAATTTCCTACTTTTCTTGTAGAGAAGCAAGGCTAATCTTGGTAGATCATTCCGAAGACATTGACGTATGCCTCCTGTACTCCTTGATTACGCAGTGCCTCCTTTACTCCTTGTATCTCTAGTGAAGAAAATGTATTTTCGTAATCTATGACAGCCATATAGAGAAGTTGATTGTATTGCGCAAATATCTCAGTTGCCTGATTGATCGAATGGACGGGATTCTTCCTGAACCCAGCCTGTTCGTTTGATTGATTGAAATCAAGTGTTTCCCTGATTAAATTGGAAATTGTCATGGTGAATATTTTACACAATACTGAAAGCAAGCTAATAGACTACAATTCTTGAATTATTTAGTACCTGCCTTCGTATGGACTAGTTTAATGTTGGTAGTCTTCCAGCCCTCTGGTACACTTGAGGTCGTGAGGCAGTGCGTATAAAAGGCCGCAAGCTTTTCAAGGATAATTTCTGCTCCATCTTTGAATAAATCAACTGTTTGTCCATATTCTCCTGCCGCTTTTCTCCGGGACATGTCTTGCAAGGCCCCGCTAACTTCATCGCTAGTTATATAATGAGCCGCTGTATTCTGTTCATCACTACTTCCCGTGAAGGTTGTGTGGCTGCTCTGGGGTCAGTATAGAGTTATTCTGCTGCTTTTATTATATCATAGAAATTACCGCGCTTTTTGTTCACTGCATACTTGCCATGTCTTAGGCGAAGTTTTCTTTTCACTGATTTCATTCTGCCGCCATTTTTTACTGCTTCCTCAACCTTTCCGCTTACTATCTTGTTCATCAGCTTTGACAGTTCAGCGAATTACATCTGATCTCTTCAGTTATGCACTTTCATGCTCTCGACTCGCCACGGTGACTCAGTTAGCTAAGTCGTTGCGCTGCTGAGAACGAGGTCGCGGGATCGAATCCCGACCGCAGCGGCCGTATTTCGATGGATGCGAAATGCAAAAACACCTGTGTGCTTGCGTTGTAGTGCACGTTAAAAAATCTCAGGTGGTTAAAATTAATTCGGAGCCCTCCACTACGGTGTGCCTCATAATCAGAACTGGTTTTGGCACGTAAAACCACGGAAAGAACTTCCATGCTCTCTCATTTCATTATTTGGCCCTTTGTTACTTGGAAGACCTTACCTACTGGTTGAATCTTAATTCAATTGCTCCTTCCTAAATCAGCGTATTTACGGTTTCATTCAGTAAATTTATGTCATTCTCTTTTCCGTGTTCAAATGCTTGGTTTTGTTTGCGAGCACCAGCCTGAATTCATCTGCGTTTAGCCTTATTGCATCTAGGTCGCCCTGCTTCATTTTCAGTTATTTTGGCTCTTTACCTCTTCCAAATGTGACCAATAATAGACCTCACTAACCAACGTTAACTGCCATTTACCCTACCTAACACTTCTACATCCTGCACTATTTTGGGATCGGCACAGAGTATTAAATCTATTTCATTTCTTGTTTCTCCATAAGGGATCGTCCAGGTGCACTTTCTGCATTTGCGCTTCCGGGAAAACGTATTCACTGTTCAGAGTCGATTCTTTTCTGCAAATTCTACCAACATCTCTACTATTCCTGAGCATCCTTTCGCAGGCTGAAGAAGCGGATCTCGGAACTAAACAAACAGATAGAACATTAATGTCCCCAACTCTCAAGGCAACACTGGGATGAGGTATGCAACACTGTAGACGGGCAAATGAGAGGAAGTGTTACATGGAATCTACTCAAGCACCTCTTAGACAATGGTAACAACAAATCTAGCCAACGCCACGTTTTAGACAAATACATACATGAGGCACTACAAAACATCACGGAGAAGGACCTTATCAACAAACTGCTGAACAAATACTTATCGTTAGCTAACACTGGCAACAACAACAGATATACCGGCTTCATTGTAGCAAAATATTCAATACTAGACCAAGAGTTCGAGGTTGAAGAGGTGCGAATCGCACTACAAGAGCTAAACAGCAATTCAGCCTCGGGCCCGGATGGCATTACAAATAAGATCCTCAAGAACCTAAAATCGGACTCAATAAAGTTCCTTACCGAGGAAATCAACACGGCCTAGAGGCGAGGCATCCTTCCCCCAACTTGGAAAACGGCCCTAACAGTCTTAATACCAAAACCCAGCAAAATTCCCAGCACAGATAACCTAAGACCAATCTCGCTCACATCATGCGTTGGCAAAGCTGCAGAACATGTTATCCTTAATCGCATCAATAAATACCTAGAAGACAATGAAATTTATCCACATTCAATTATCGGCTTCAAAGCGGGGCTATCCACACAAAACGCAATGAAACTCATCAAACATTACATCATCGACAACAACTCCACAGACCTAAAATCCATCCTAGCACTCGACCTCAAAAAGCATTCGATAACTTATCACATGAGTTTATGCTAGAGACTATCTCGGACCTCAATCTCGGCCCTAGATTCCATGCATTAGTCAGCTCTTTCTTAACCAACAGACCCGCAACGCTAACAAGGGCAGACCACAAGGAGCCGTCATTTCACCTACCCTATTCAACCTAGCGCTGGTAGGACTAGGCAGAAAAGTCAGCACTATAGAAGGCATCAAGTACACAATGTACGCCGATGATATCACAATATGGTGCACAATATGGTGCGACGGCTTTATTGAAACGACTTTACAGGATACCATCTATGCAATTAGGTATCTGGAACCAACAGGCCTGAGATGCTCCCCAGAAAAATCAGAACTACTCCTATACACCCCAACTAGACCCGAGCCCAAGCCAAAAGGATGGTTGTACGCTAAGGACCGTAACATCAATATTCACACTAGAAACGGCGGCACAATTCCGATAGTGGAATCAATCGGAGTTCTTGGCATGGTAATCGAAGCAAACGGAGCCAACACTAAGGCGATGAACAGGCTAATCACCAAGACAGACAGCGCTATGAGACTGATCAACAGAGTGGCCAACAGACAACAGGGTCTGAAAGAAGACAACCTGCACTGGTTAATGCCCGCATTCTCTTTATGCCGGGGGGACGCTGCGGAGCGTTCGGAGCGAGCGGACGTACTTCGCGTCGGCTCCGTCGATGAGGCCAATTTTGGGAGGACCATTCGACCCCAGCCCGTCCAAAACGGTACGATCGGTTTCGGCTTGACACCCGGAGCACGTAGAGCCCAAATTTTGGTGAGTCCGCCCATTTTTGCGGATTTTACGCCTGTTTTGCGCCGGACAAAGTGGCGAGCCAGCTAGGCCTAACCGGCCAGCTAGGCTTAGCGATGGCTTCGGCCGCATCGGACCGCGCCGGTGGCCCCGCTTCGTGCGAAATGTCGGCGTCGGGTCACTCAGCCATGGATACGAGTCCGGCCTGGGACCAGCAGCCCACTTTGGACCGCAGCTCGGGACGCATGGTGGTTGCCGTCCCCGGAACGCCGATCGACGAGACCCCAGAAAACATCGCCGGTTGGGTGGTCGCCACTCAGCGAGGCAAGAAGGCCACTCTGAACAACGCCGAGACTCCGCAGCAAGTTTCGGCACCCCAGCCCGGTAAGAAGGCAGCCCAGCCAACCCGGGCCCAGATTATCAAGAAAGTCAACGCGAACTTCGCGAAGACGGCACGCATGCCTCACGTGCCACGCGGCGAATGCAAGGTGATAGTCAGGCCCCGCGGGGGACTGCTGGTGGGCAAGATTATGATGACGGAGCTCGTGCAGGCGATTGCGGGTGCGGCGAGAATAAGTCTCGAAGACATACAGAGGGACACGATCTGTCCAAACGTTGCACAAAACATTATCGTGATCAGCACGCCGGAAGGCGAGAGAGTCAGCCGCTACGCGGCCATCCATGCACTCATGATTGGAAATCAAGCATACGAAGTGTGCAGGCGCGGATCCAGGGGGGATGTCCGGATGTCCTGACCCCCCCCTCAGATTTCTGCATCGCCCCCCCCCCCCTGCTGACACGGGGACGGCCCTGTCGCAAAAAAATATGGCCACCAGCATTTTTCAAAAGTATTTTTCGCGAATACCAGTGGTAGCAGCCATGTAGAAGTAAAGCTAGCTCGCTCACAAGCTTAGTTATATTCCGTAGGGGTGTGGTGTCGCGAAGTTGCCGTAGTTATTGTTTCTCATGAACACCTTGGACCTCCTGGCGCCGGCCGTGCCTTACTCGTCCCGTCGGTGGCGTCGAATGAACGAGGGGACGTCCCTTTTGCCAAGCACGCCGATGTCCGCGCGAGCGCCTTCGCGCCTGATCAACTTAGTTCCCCATTGGGGTGTCATCGGTTGCCTCATTTGCTGTCATCGGTTCCGCGACCAACCTGCTTAATGAAAGAGATCTCTCGCTGAAGTGTTCATATATATATATATAACAACTAACAGCCTAACTAAGAACTACGCATAGACAACTTTTTTTTTAACTGTAGCACTCATTGTGATCACAGTTACACGTTGACAATATCCAGTACGAGCACAGTACCGTTCGTACGCTACAAGTTTTTCATTGTAACTTCGCAGTTTTATTGTCGTACATTAAGCATAGGAGGCTCAAGCCCACCGGATCCGTTTATCTGAGTGGGCGTTCTCGCGGAGCGGGGCGAAGCCTCGAGCATGGGCTGCGAAATGGGGGAGCGTGACGTCAGCGGCCAACGCCAGCGCGCGGGCCTAGGATGGCGTCGCGTGGTTAGAGAAATGGGAGCAGATGCGCGCCTTGTGTAAAAGGATGACGTCGCGTGGGAAACAAAACATGAAGACGCTGGCTCGCGCTCACGGCTACTACGCTACATCGTTCTTCTTGTAGGTGGCGTCGTGAGTCTTCACACGCGGTGATTCGCATATCGTAAACAACTAGCGTAGTGGTTGCCGCGTTGAAACGAAGGTGTCTCAGCCGAACACAAAGAATCTTCTTAAGGAAATCAAGGTGTCCCAACAGAACTCCAAAGCCGGACCCGTGCTTACGCATTTATAACGAACCTGCGACAGACCATCCCAAATTTTATTTTAAGAAACAATACAGGCTGATATACCGGGTGTTCAAAATTAAGCTTTATGGTTTTCTTAAAATTAGGCACTGGGAGGCACGTGAAGACCACCTGCGCAAATAAGTTGTGTGGCCAGGGGGACACAAAGTGAGATAATTATCGCTGTCAGCAACCGAATTAACTAAAATTGAATAATTAACTTTTTATTGACTGCAGTAAGTGTGTATGTTTGTATTCAAAAGTTAGAGGCAGTCGTGTTTCTGCACAGTTTCACTTGGAAGAATTCGTCTAGCATGTCTATGCTCCGATATATCCAACTCCAAATTTTAATTGTCGTTCGCATGATTACGCATGCAAGAGAGTGAGGATCAGCGCAAAGCTCCTCCCTGATGTGACGCGGCTGTTGGGTGCAGCGTTTAGTCTGACAACGCGGCGGAGGCATTGGCAAAGATAATAACTGCCCCCCTTCCCCTCACGGCTGGCGAAAAAAAAAAATCGAAGAACCCGTAACCGCTGTCGTAACACGCGACCGCGCAGCCTGTAAAGATGGCGGCAGCTGCCATGCCGAGATAATGGCGCGAGCGGAGAAGCCGGAGGCCAGTGCGCGTGCGTAATGGTGACTAGACGACCGGGCATGGTCCTTGTTTGGGCTACGCAAATAAAGTGACTGCTGATTTACAAGTATTGTAAGCTTTATTGAAATCAAAAGCAACAACTGCACCATCAACAGCAGAAACCTTTTTAGCTATGCTAACGAATATTTCATACTGCCGCTTTAACTTTGGTGTTGTCATGCACAAATCTCATGACAACACTTCACCCATCAAGATGTCAATGCCCTAAAAATGTCCAAAATGCCTCCCTTCCACAGCAACGCAAAGCATAAACCGCTCTCGCGTCGAGTCGATAACTCTGCGCAGTGCAATTGAAATTTGGAGTCGGATATCTCGGAGCACGAACACGCTAGAATAATTCTTCCGACTGATACTGTGTAGAAACACGACAGCCTCTAGGTTTTCAATACTGTGAGCGCATTTTGCGCATATCGTCGTCGTCATCTGTACAAACGACTCATCATCTTGTGTGAGCGCTATTTGTGCATATCGTCGTCGTCATCTGTACATACGACACATCATCATCTTTTGTCTCGTGCGGTGCTTCGTCTCTGACTCGGGCGACTGCTCGGAAATAAAGGCATCGCATCGGTCAACGTCTCACAAGTGGTGGAGGTGCTGGGTAGGTGAAGGAGAGCGACCAGAGGAGGTTGTGTACGGTCCGGGAACGGAGGAATCTGGTCCAGGTGTCCTGTCTCGCTCAAAGTTGGCGTAGCCGCGCCTGTCACCTGGGTGACGCCCGGGAACGTAGTAATCCAACCTAGGTGCGCTGTCTCGCTCAAAGGTAGCATACCCCGTCGTTCATCCTGCTGACGCCGACGGCAGTAGCGAGAAATGTGGCCGCGAATACCGCAGTAGAAACAAACCGGGCGCGACGACCGCCACGGAGAGTAGTACGGCTGCGCCGGTATGTGTCGTCAGTGTTTCGCCTGCCACATCTTCCGCGT
Source organism: Dermacentor silvarum (assembly GCF_013339745.2). Lineage (NCBI taxonomy): Eukaryota > Metazoa > Arthropoda > Arachnida > Ixodida > Ixodidae > Dermacentor > Dermacentor silvarum. The sequence goes on from NC_051163.1 coordinate 134,033,753, forward strand.
ATTGTACGCCCGCAGAAGGCCACACTGGTGCTATTAAGGCCACCTTGAGTGCAGATCTCAATCCGGCCCAGACCAATGCACTCCTCACCATTTTAATGAAGCATGAAGCTTGTTTTGACGTTTCTTCGCGAGGCCTGGGTCAGACCACTGTAACTACTCATCGAATTGAAACAGACGGCTCTCGCATCATTCGCCCTCGCCCGTACCGTGTGTCACCTTCGGAGCGAAAAGTTATAGAAGAACAAGTGAACGACATGCTGACACGCAACATTATAAGGCCTTCAGCAAGCCCTTGGTCTTCTCCTGTTGTGCTTGTTAAAAAAAAAAGGATGGTTCTGTGCGCTTTTGCATCGATTATAGGGCGCTCAACAAAATTACCCGTAAGGATGTTTATCCAATGCCTCGTATTGACGATGCTTTGGATACCTTACAAGGTGCCGAGTATTTCTCGAGCCTCGACTTGCGCTCCGGATATTGGCAGATTCCCATGCATGAGCCAGATAAAGAAAAGACTGCGTTTGCTACACCTGATGGCCTTTTTGAATTTAACGTGATGCCTTTTGGATTGTGCAATGCACCAGCTACGTTTGAACGTATGATAGATACAGTACTCCGTGGCTTAAAATGGAAGACCTGCCTTTGTTACTTGGACGACATTGTCATCTTTTCGTCGAGTTTCTCCCAGCACCTACAACGTCTAGACCAAGTTCTCGCGTGTCTAGCAAAAGCTGGTCTCCAACTCAATACTAAAAAGTGTCGCTTTGCAAGCCGAAGCATTAAAGTATTGGGCCACGTCGTCAGTAAGCATGGCATCCAGCCTGATCCCGATAAAATCGCTGCAGTACTGCAATTTCCGCCACCAACCGCTCTTAAAGAACTCCGCAGCTTTCTAGGACTGGCGTCCTACTTCCGCCGCTTTGTCCGTGACTTCGCCACCATCGCCGCTCCTCTACACAAACTTCTGACTTCGAGCGCGTCCTTTGTGTGGTCGAACGACTGTGAAGCCGCCTTCCAGACCCTCAAACGAGTTCTCACGTCAGGGCCCGTGCTCCGTCATTTCGATGCAACGGCCCCGACTATTCTACACACTGATGCCAGTGGGCATGGAATTGGCGCTGTCCTGCTGCAGCGGAATCAGAAGTCCGAAGAGCAAGTCGTGGCTTATGCAAGTCGTGCTCTTTCTCCTGCTGAGCGCAACTACACGATTACAGAACAGGAATGCCTCGCCATCGTGTGGTCAATACAAAAATTTCGTCCCTATCTCTACGGCCGCCATTTCACAGTTGTGACCGACCATCATGCTCTCTGTTGGTTGTCGTCCCTGAAAAACTTGTCTGGACGCCTCGGCCGTTGGGTACTGCGCTTACAGGAATATGACTTCACTGTCACGTATAAGTCCGGCAAACAACATCAAGATGCCGACGCTTTGTCGCGCTGCCCGCTGTCCCCAAACGCCCATGCTTCACCTTCGGTATGCACGTCACCATCTAGCCACACGTCTCAGCGCACGCCCAGTAGCCCGGGACAGTCAGTTGCCTCAGTTGACTTTCTCCCGTCTACTGACCTCGTCTCACTCCAACGTACTGACCCATACTGCCGTACGCTGATCGACCGACTTACTGGCTTGGCACGACCCCCCAACAGTCGCTTAAGACGACAACTTTCGCGTTTTAAGCTTCAAGGTGGAGCGTTATTTCGATCAATCTACCATCCTTCCGGTAACCGGTGGGTGCCAGTAATACCTCGCTCACTTCGACTCCAAGTATTGGAAGCATTTCGCGACGACGCGACGGCTGGCCACTTGGGCTTTCATAAGACCTACGACCGCATCAAAACGCGTTGTTTCTGGCCGGGCCTTTCCACCTCAGTCGACAAATACGTTGGCTCCTGCGCATCATGCCAACACAGAAAACGCTCGACATCCCTTCCAGCCGGTCCTCTGCAGCCTCTACCATGCCCGTACACCCCCTTCGAAATTGTGGGCATAGACTTGTATAGACCCCTCCCACTCACGCCCGCTGGTCACCGCTGGATCGTTACCGCAGTGGATCATCTAACGCGCTACGCTGAGACAGCGGCTCTTCGCTCTGGTACTGCCTCCGAAGTCGCCGAGTTTTTCGTGCACGGAATCGTTTTGCGCCACGGCGCACCTCGTGTCCTCCTGAGTGACCGTGGCAAGACGTTCCTATCGCATGTCCTCCGTGAAGTCCTTCAGGCCTCGGACACCATCCATAAGACCACATCATCGTACCATCCGCAAACAAAAGGTCTTACGGAGCGTTTTCATCGAACTTTGTCTGACATGATGTCAATGTATGTTCGACCCGATCACACCAACTGGAACACCATCCTACCTTTTGTGACGTTTGCGTATAATACTGCCGTCCAACGTACAACCAATTACAGTCCCTTCTTCCTGGTGTACGGTCGTGCGCCGTCTTTCGTCTTGGACACTACACTCCTTTCAGCACCTGCTGCTCCATCCGCGTCTCTTCCTGAGGAATTTGCCGCTCGCCTCTCCCGGTGCCGTGAACGTGCCCGCGCCAACACCGCTATACCATTCAGGACAAAAGGAAAATTCGCTATGATGCGACGCGTCGCGTTGCTTCGTTCCGCCCAGGCGACGAAGTTCTTTTGTGGACACCTGTTCGCGCACCGGGGCTCTGTGAAAAATTTCTCCACAGATATCTCGGCCCCTACACCGTTTTGCAACGAACTTCGGCCGTTAACTACAGCGTCACTCCTGTCAGCTCAGCTACTGACCGCCGCCGCCGCACTACGGAAATCGTTCACGTATCTCGCCTGAAACCCTACATTCGCCGTACCTACCCTTTCTAGTTTGCGGTCTTGCTGACCGCTTTCCTGAAGGGGGGAAGTTAGTGTGAGCGCATTTTGCGCATATCGTCGTCGTCATCTCCACAAACGACTCATCATCTTGTGTGAGCGCTATTTGTGCAAATCGTCGTCGTCATCTGTACATACGACTCATCATCTTTTGTCTCGTGCGGTGCTTCGTCTCTGACTCGGGCGACTGCTCGGAAATAAAGGCATCGCATTGGTCAACGTCTCACAATACAAACATACCCACTTACTGCAGTCGACAAAAATAATTGTTCAATTTTAGTTAATTGGGCTGCTCACAGCGATAATTATCATCTCACTTTGTGCCCCCCTGGCCACATAACTTATTTGCACAGGTGATCTTCGCGTGCCTCCCAGTGCCTAATTTTAAGAAAACCATAAAGCTTAGTTTTGAACAACCTGCATGATCAGGCACAGCCGCCAAGCACATGGCTGTATTGGGTAACGTCCTTTTCCTATAAGCACGGAGAAACCGTACCTGGCTTCGCTACAGGTCTTCTTCCTCTTTCTGGGGTTTTACGTGCCAAAACCAGTTCTGATTATGAGACACGCCGTAGTGGAGGGCCCCGGATTAATTTTGACCACCTGGGGTTCTTTAACGCGCACTACAACGCAAGCACACGGGCGTTTTTGCATTTCGCCTACATAGAAATGCGGCCGCCGCGGCCAGGATGCGATCGCGCGATCTCGTGCTCAGCAGCGCAATGCCTGAACTGACTGAGCCACCACGGCGGGCTAGATGGCGCGAGGTAACACTCGTTTTCATGATGACAGTGGCGGCCGGGGAATAAAAACAGCGCGAACTTCTTGGCAATAAATACAAAAAAAGAAGAAAAAAAAAGTGATTTGCCCTCTCAAGCCTTGTAGGCTACAGGTGCTGCTCTAGCCGTATAAAACGCGGGTTTATCGTGAGCAGAAACGGTGAATTTCGGTAAATGATAAAGGCTACTATCATCATCATCATCATCATCGACAGAAGCTGACCCCCCCCTCAGAAAAAACCTGGATCCGCCCCTGGAAGTGTGCGCTTACGCGGCGGCACCCGAAAATACGGTGAAGGGCGTAATCGGAGGCATCCCGCTCAGCGAAACGCCTGAAATGATCCGAGCGAAAGATGTAAATATCTACAACGGTACGGCGCTCGAAGCGCACCGGATCGGAAACTCGCACGCAGTGATCGTGCTCTTTAAGGGGGACAAAGTCCCGTCCTACGTTAAATACTGCGGCGCGCTAATAAGGTGTCGGCTATACCGCCAACACAAAGAAGTGTGCAGAACATGCGGGCAGGTCGGCCACCGGAGAGACGTGTGCCCCCGACCGAATGTGGTGGTTTGCTTCGCCTGCGGGAAGGCAAACCCCGGCGAAAATCACGAGCAGGATTGCAAACCTCGCTGCAAACTGTGCGGAGGCTCGCATCCCACCGGCACGGGAAACTGTGCGAACAAGTTCAAGACGCCATTCTTGCTTCGGAAGCGCGAACACGAGCGCAAGATGGCGGCGGAAAAGGCGGGAAAGTCTGGCCAGAGCAAGGCCAGATTTTCTAGAAAAGACGAATTCCCGACCTCTCCCCGAGCAAACAAGAGGGGCGGCGCAAGAGCCGCAGCAAGAACCGAGGGCGGTCCCCAAGCCGCGGACGCTCGGAGAGTCGCGATAGGCGGCGCAGTCCCTCACGTGACGGCCGGAAGTTGTGGTCAGATATCGCCAGAGGCGGAGCCAAGGGCGAAAAAGACGCGAAGGAGCGCCAGCGCTCGCGCACGCCGGCGAGAAAGCCGCAGAACAACTCGCTTGCATCCAAAATGATGCAGCTCGAGAGCACGATTAAGCTGTTGCAGGAGACGGTGAAGCAACAACAGGAGACTATGAAACAGCAGAAGGAGCTGATTGCAAGATTCACTTCGCAACAGCACGGAAACCAATCAGATACGCCATGGAGTGTGGGAACGGCGCAGCAGACGGCATCGTTCACCCCGCTGGGGACGCCGGTCATGCCACCGCCAACACCGTCGCCGCAATCGTTGGAACAAGGCAAGACCCCTTGCCAGAAGAAGGCCCGCCGTAGCTCGGTGATCGAGTCGGACGAGGACGAACACCTGAACATGAACACCGGGGACGACGAGACCGAATCCATCTCATCGATCTCGACACTTCACTCTAGGGACACGGATACCCAAGGCGGCCTTAACTACGGGGCCCGGTTCAAACACATCAACGCGCGCCTAAACAGGCAAGACAAGTGCACAAAAGAGATCTCACAGAAGGTCGACAACGTGGCGTCAGCCATGAAGAATTTCAAAAACGACGTCAAGGCAGACTTTGCAAAGCTCGAAGCCCGAGAGGAGGCCCGCATCAACACGGGCTTCAAGGAAATGAAACATTTCATGGTCCAACTACTGCAGGAGGAGATGGGGAAACTCGGCCACGGCAGCCGCACGTCGCCCGGAGCCTCGCCCAGCCATGGATAAGGCCGCCAACAACGCCAAGCTCAGAGTGTGGCACTGGAACGCCAACGGCCTCCGGTGCCGCAAGGCCCTACTACAACAACAAGTACAATCCATGGCCGCGCCTCCTGACGTGATCATGATTCAAGAGCCACATATGGAAGAGACCCCGAAACTCCCGGCTTACCACGTTCACGCATCACCCCCCAGCGCGCGCACCAGCAACACGGGCGCGGCACAGGGAGTCTGCACCTTTGTACGCAAGGGCATCACCCTCATCAAGCTCGACCGCTTCCTCGATGGCAACACGGCCCTGGTGTTGTGCGCGACCGAAGTCGTGGTCGGTAAGAAGACGCAAGAGTCCGTTTGTCTGATGAACGCCTACAGCAACCCGCAGCACCGCAGCCAGCGGTTCCGGACACTGTTCCAGAAAGCCAGGCGAAAAGACATGCCGATCATCGTGGCGGGTGACTCGTCCCACAGGGCTAGCCCCGCACGACTGCCAAAGGACGGAGCCTACTGGACGAGGCTGAAGAGGCCGAATTTGAGCTGCTCTCGGACCCGCAGCGGCCGTCACGAATTGGCACTTCAGCAACCAGGGACACCACCCCCGACCTCGCCTTCGTGCACCTCTCGGATGACAGACCGGTGAGCTGGCGCAACACGGGGCTCAACTTGGGAAGTGACATCATAGAAGTGGAATTGCCGCTGCGGGTCCGGAGCAAGCAGGCCCCGACTCGCAAGCACAAGCTGACGGATTGGAACGCCTTCCGCCGGCAGGAGATTGCGCCCACCATTGAGGACCTCGAAAAGTGGACGCGCAGCCTGGTAGACGCGGTGGCGCGTGTGAGCACGGAAGTGGAGACGGACGAATCGATCCCCACTATGGACCCTCGACTGTCCCACCTGATCGAGGCACGACAATCACTGCAACGCCGATGGAAGCGCATGCGGCACAACAGAACACTGCGCAAGCGCATCGCCCACCTCGGCCGCGAAATCGAAAAATACAGCACGCAGCTCTGCGTGCAGCAGTGGCATGCCATCTGTAACGAAGCCGACGGGCAGCTGCACGCCAGCCGTACGTGGAAGCTGCTCCGCCACTTACGTGACGAGACGCAGAGCAAATCGTTCCAGCAACACAGACTGGCGCAGATCCTGCACGCGGCAATCAAAGAACATGGCGAGGACGAAGTGGGCAAACGCCTCATCGATCAATATCTCCCGGCCACCGCACAAGTCCACCACCCGGACTACGAAGGCACAGACAACCCCGCGCTCGACGCGGATATAGAAGAATGGGAGGTCCGCCGAGCGATGCAAGAGCTGAACTGCAAGTCGGCAGCCGGCCCGGACCTGATCCACAATAAGACCCTGCGAAACCTTGGCGACGTGGCCATCACGGCCCTTACGAATTTCTGCAACGACTGTTGGCGCTCCGGCACGCTGCCCAAGCAGTGGCGGACCGCCCGAACGATATTGATCCCTAAACCCAACAAGCCGCCCAGCATTGAGAATCTCCGCCCGATCTCCCTGACGTCATGCGCGGGCAAGGTGCTGGAGCACGTGCTAAACAACCGTTGGCAGAATTACATGGAAGAGCACGACGCGTACCCTGCGGCGATGCTGGGCTTTCGGGCCCGGCTGAGCACGCAGGACGCAATGCTACTGATCCAGCACGACCTGCTCGAGTCCCCCAGCAAGACCGACTGCAGGGCGATCCTAGGCCTCGACCTCAAAAGTGCCTTTGACAACGTGCTACACTCCGCAATCCTGGCACAGGTCGAGAGGCTCGGGCTGGGACGGCGAACGTACGATTACATCCGGGCCTTTCTCTCGAATCGGACGGCGTGCCTCCACGTCGGTCACCTGCAGCTGGAGGAGCGAAGGTTGGGCAGCGTCGGCACACCGCAAGGGGCCGTCATCTCCCCCTTTCTTTTTAATATAGTCATGATACCAGTGGCCGAGCGCCTTGCCCGATTGCCGCAGGTCCAGCACACAATATATGCAGATGACATCACATTGTGGATGACGGGAGGCACGACCGGCCACATAGAGGAGTCACTGCAAGAGGCAATCTGGCAGATAGAAGACTGCCTGCGGGGGACAGGCCTCCGATGCTCTCCGCAGAAGTCGGAGCTACTGGTATTGCCACCTCCTGGTCACTGGCGCAAGTCAACGGAGAAGGAGGCGGCTAACATCACGCTGAGGACCGAAGACGGCACCACCATCCCGCATGTCCGAGGAATCAGAGTTCTCAGCATGCACTTCGACGCGGGAAACGGCAACCACACCGCTCTGAGCCGGCTGCTAACGAAGGTGCGAGTGTCGACCCGCCTGGTCAAGCAGATCTCCACCAAACGACATGGGATGCGAGAGACGAATCTCCTGCGACTGTTACAGTCGTTCGTGACGAGCCACGTCTCGTACGTCGGCGCGTTCCACGGATGGCTGCGGCACGAGCGGGAGAAAATCAACGCTGCAATAAGGAAGGCCCACAAGACGGCGCTGGGCCTCCTCGCCAGTACGAGCAACGATGCCCTGGCTCGACTAGGAGTCCATAATACCCTGGAGGAGGTGAGCGAGGCCCAGCGCACGACGCAGCTGACTCGCCTCGCAACAACCAAAGCCGGAAGAGCGATCCTACAGAGGGTCGGCCTGCGCCCGCCAAGGGCCGAATCCTATTGGGAGGAAGCCCCGAAGCGGGAGGAGGTGAGCAAGCAAGTAGCAAGGCGCCTGGTGGTCCTGCCGCTCCCGCGCAACGTGCACCCGGACCGCAACAAGGAGCGAAGGGTGGCCAGGGCGAGAGCGCTGGCAGAAACATACGCCGACGACGCAAAGGCGGTGTATGTGGACGCAGCCAAACACCAACGCAAGCCGAAAACGTACGTGGCAGCGGTTGTCCGGGCCACGGACGGGAAAGTACTCAACGCCTGCAGCGTCCGAGCGACGTCTGCGGAGCAAGCGGAGGAAGCCGCCATCGCCCTGGCGCTGAGCGGCATACCGGAGGCGACCACGATCCTGAGCGACTCGCGCACGGCCATCGCCAACTTTGGCCGCGGGAGCGTCGGGACGCCGGCGGCGAGCCTGTTGCCGAGGACCAAGTCAACCACAACCCATCTACGATGGTTCCCGGCTCACGTCGGAGTCATCCCAGGAGGAGCGGCCAACTGCAACGAGGAGGCGGACGTCGTCGCGCGTGAGCTCGCGTACCGTGCGGCGCCCCTCCCCCCCCCCCCCGCCCCTCCGAAGCGGACGAGGCTGACTTCCTGGAACCGGACCCGCTACTGGACTACGGAGGAATCCTCGCTTGGTACCGAGAGGGCCGCCGAGCGTTACCTGGGCCTCACCCAAGACTAGGGCGACGTGAGGGGGTCCTCTTACGACAGCTACAGACTGTAACAGTACTCACGCCGGCCCTAGCCAGGCACGTGTGTCCCGGACTGTTTGAAAGTGCTACGTGCAGTGTGTGTGCGCGAGAACTGGCAACCTTAGCCCACGTGCTGTGGGGGTGTGACGCGTGTGCGGGGGGAACCGTGCGGGACTCTGTGCCACCGGACATGGAACACTACATCAGTTCGCCTGACCATCAGGCGCAACTGTAAGCCATCCAGCGGCTCGACGCGGCCCTGGCCCGGCAAAAGCGAACGGAGGCAACTCCTAGTAGCTAGCGCCGGACCGGTCCGCGCTGAGGTCTAGTGAGATAGGGGGTTGATCGAGCCCTACGTGGCCGGGTCCACCCCTACATGCCGGATTAATGTCAATAAAGTCATTTTCTCTCTCTCTCTTTATGCCACTTCGCATACGTAGCGGCAATGCACAAATGGAAAGCTTCTTAGAAAGAAGAGCCCAATGTCCAACTCAGAAAGATAGCCAAACAAGTGCTAGGTATCCCTAACTGCACAGGCGCGGAACGCCTAATGCAATTTGGCGTAAATAACACCCTCGAGGAGATTGCAGAAGCACAAGAACTCAAATCGCAAGACTATCAAATACCAGGTCGGGTCGAGCCTTACTCCAAGAACTAGACTGACGCAGCAATGATCAACCCTCTATATGTAGACATACAACTGGACATTCGCAAACAGTATGAAGTCAGACCATTGACCCGCAAGATGAACCCTGAACACAATCTATAGAGAGAAGGCTAGCCAGAGGAGCCTGCCTACTCCGGACCATTCGCAAAAAAAAAGCAAAGAGTTTGCTTCGTAGACGCCGCCCGATATGTGGACAGAAAAGCTTTCACTGTTGGGCTGGTAGACAACAAAGGCAGAACCGTTAACTCAGCCATGGTCAACAGTGACAAACCAGAGGTCACGGAGCAAGTAGCGATCGCTCTAGCACTACCTGATAGAAGTACACCATATATTTATAGCGATTCACGAAGTGCAGTCCGAGCTTTTCAGAAAGGTACAATATCACAACAGGCATTATACATCATCAAAAAGAGCAAGATCTATTACCACTCCTTATGCTGCTTCCCAGCACACCTAGGCAATATAGAGAAGCCCCCCCCCCACCCCCCCCCCCACCCCCCACCCCGAATCTCAACGAGATGGCTCATAAGAGCGAGCGAGAACTGACCCTCCGCGACGCCACCTTCGACGGTACAAACCACCTCCAAGAGAACAGGGATGCCCCCTCTACATACAACGAGCTCACAACACATTTCTATCTCAGCCGAAGAGAATTTAGCATCCCACACCCCACATTAAAAATGCCACAGGCACTTACTTTAAGACTACTTTAAACAAACACTTATCCCACACAAAGAAGACTACATTTCTACATGGCAGACAAATATCCTTACACACAGTGTGCAGACTGCAATGCACCACTTAGAACACGTGCTCTGGTCATGCAATCAAACCAACAAAAATTTCGCCAAGGATCGGCACACGCTAAAGGCATCGATTCGCGGCCCGGACCTGACCGAGCAACTATGGACCGTCCAGCAAGCCCACGACGTGGCCAAAAGGCTCTGCCTGCCGGCCCCAACGTGGGAGCAGCCCACTTTGTGAGGTAACTCACAACTTGCACGTTCAAATAAATGTTTTCCTTCCTGCCTTCCTTTTACTATTCCTGGAATCGATGGCGCACTTGACAACTGCTTTTTACGCAGGCTGCTTTTCCTCCAGTTCTGCACTGAAGTCGCCATGACTACAGTATATTAAACTTGTCCCCTAAGTCCCTAAGCGATTATGTCCCTAGGCACCTAGGAGCTCCACGATTGCCATGACAAGACGTGTTAAGCAGAAGTCACGTGACCCGCAGTGCCACGCCCCCGCTGTACCTACTAGCAATTTTAAAGTCGCGTCCGCCTCAAAGAGGTGTTGAAAACCTCAAATAGGTGTTCAATATATATGTTCCTTCAAATGAAAACTTGTTAGAGGTGCAGTCTTTCCTCGACCCTTCGCTTAGCGTTCCTCCAAAAGTTTCATTACACATTCTCACGAAATTTATAAAATAGTAAATGTCATAAATATACTTTGATTAATTATTGCATCCTGCTTAATTCTAAAGGCCAAACTACGCGTAAGCTTGCCGGCGCGCGAGAGCTCGCACCCACGCGTCATGTTCCAGGACAGATCGTATGCGTCGAAGCACGGCGCTAGCCCAGGTATCTTCTTCAGACATATATCGGCTGCCTCACAAAAATACGAAACGATGTCTACCAATGCTAGTCAGCCAGGTAGCGTCTTGTATGGTCAAACCGCCATTAATCGCGAGGTGCGGTAAAGCGTGTGCTCGGTGCGGTAAAGCGTGTGCTCGTGAGCTATGGCGCGCGGCACGCATACCTGTAGTTTCTTCTTTACGCCGTCAGTGTGGGCACTCAGATATAATGAACAAATCAACTTCGACCCTGCCGTGAAGCAGGCCGACAGTGCACAGCAACGTGCGGGGAAATACAGTACCACTGTTTGACTGTAGCGGCTCGTAGCCACCCCCGCCGATGAAGGAATCGACCCCCTATCAATTCAGGTACGATCGTGTTCATGCACCTAGGGACTTCGCAGGGAAGTTTAAATGCAATTTAAATTCAGGGATGGGTGAAATACAATTTCATTTTTTTCTGACTTTAAACGAAAGTTACTTTAATAGCGTTTTCTCATTTTCGAAATTTTACAATAGCTTTGGTTACCTATGCAGTATTTGACATATTTTTACAAGCACCCGAAGTTTCAATTGGTGGCTAAACACTCGCCATAGTGCTATTTTCTGCAAATTCTTCGTTATCCATGTTCACTGCTGGGCATTAAGTCTATCCTACAAGTATTTTTGCACATAATACAGTTCCGGAAAACTTGTCCAATGCAAGCGTTGAGCGCTTGGTGGAAGCAAGCTTTTTGCGAAAGTTGGCATCATATGTACCATTTGCTGATTTTTAGCGGCCTTTAAGAAACCGAGGAATTATTAACAATCCACGAAAACAGTTTTCGATGTAAGACCTCTTTTCATTAGCCTGACAAAATTTCGTTTTGCTCTCACAATTATGGGACTAAAATTGCCAGACCTTCACGTACGGAAGGGCTGTTTTTCACTTGTGACAAAAGGATAATTTCTGTCCAAGAATATCTCAACAACGAATGCGTCTTTTTTTTTAACTGCATAAGACGCTTTAGCCTCCGGCGGCGACCTCCTTCAATGCTTTCATTGCGATGTCGGCGTTCAAACCATTAATTAATAACGTAATTATCCAAACTTCTTTAATTAGTGAACGGACTGCGATGGCTAGTTGACCGACTAGTGTCCGCCGTGCTGAAAGAAGGAACAGTGCATACAGCATCATCGCATCGCCTAAATCTTATGAGAGTGGCTTGTTGGGCGAGGTGATAGATGGTTATACTAGGAGAATGCCAGCAAACTTGAAAATAGAAAAAATCGAGAAGCAGACATATGGTATCTTCGACTGGTCGCATCCATCCCCCGAAGCAGAGTCGTGCAGATCCGCCGTTCCCCGAACTCAGAGGTAGAGGACAAGCGTGCAAGCCGAACGTGTGACTCGCTCTCGGAGGGGGAAATGGCAGATGCGAAACCACGTGACTACTGCTAACGTCCTATGTTTCGTCTATCCAAAGCTAAACCGGTGGATGCGCCGGTGGGACGACCGTTCGTTGAGCCGCCAGCATGCTGTGGCCTAGGTTGCGCAGGCTACGGTGGACGGTCGCCAAGAACGGCGACGCTGTGCTGTGATGACGTTGCTGGAAACGCTCTCATTTTGACGACTGCTCCGACGACAGGGCGCGGAGCACCTCAGAGCGCTCGACGCCGGAGGAGAGCTATCGAAAAGAACCAGCCGAACGCAAGGCGCACACTCTCTTTCAACCAGCCTAAGACAACGCCGCTCGCGAGAGCGGTCTAGAGCGCTCCGAGGCGACCAGTCAAAGATACCAATAGACAAAGCGACTTTTTTCTATTTTCAAGTTTGCTGACATTCTCCTAGTAGAGCCTAAATCTTACTTGTAAAAAAAATGTTCCCATTAAAATAGTTGACATCGTATAGTAAGTACATTGTACAATACGGCCCACTTGCTTTCATAACTTAATATTTAAAAAACTGTGAAAAACCACGCGGACCGAAACATCGCCATGAATAATCATTGGAGCTATGCGTAATAGGCATTTCGCTCAGCGCTCTCAAGCTGTTGTAGAGTCATGCAGTATAGCTATTCACAAAAGTCACTCACGTGTCCTCGTTGTGGTAGCTGGTGCCGGTGGTGCTGGAGTCGACGATTTCGCCTCATCGGTGGCTGCGCACGCCAGTAGAAGCATTGTCTAGCACTCATCCTTTCCGACGCTTAATGAGCACAAGTCACGAGAAGCGGCTTCGCGTCTGCCACGACAACTTGTCTGCGTTACCGCATGTGGTCTGCTGGGCGAGTTCTTATTCCATTCGTGAGGCGAGCAGCGCGAAAAAAGAAATTTGACACGAAGGTAAACACGGCACTGCGTTCGAATTCCTTGCCTTCTTTTCAAGTCTCATTTCACGCGGCTCGCCTCATCAATGCTCGCTTACTCTTACGAAGTCATGATAACTTGTGTAACAGCGCGAAAAATAACAAGGAAGGGACGACGATAGAGACCGAGTGAAAAGAGCGCTGACTTCCAACTGTTTATTCTACTGACGATGCTAGGCACATGTACACATACGAAGCGTCAGCTTCCTTGTTATTTTTCGCGCTGTTATACAAATTGCAATGAACCTCAAAGAGGTTCTAGCCCAACAAGCCACCATTCTGCAAGCCACCATTCTGCAGCAAGCCACCATTCTCCATTCTCCACCATTCGCCATTCGTCACCACCACCATTCGCCACCATTCCAGCATTCTCCACCACCATTCCACCGTTCTCCACCATTCGCCACCATTCTCCAGCTAGCCACCATTCTGCAAGTCATAGTGTTTTTCACTGTGGTATCGTAAGAGTAATCTTGGTAAGCTTGGTAATGAAAGTGCAATTACCAAAGCTAACACCTGCACAGCCGCTTCTCATCTTCTCAATCTCATGATATAGTCTTCTTAAACCGTCGAATAGCTAGCAGTGCCAGTATGGAAGACGGATGAGCTTTTCGCACGACGAATTCGTACAATGTAACCTGCAAGCCTATAATAGTAGCGAAACGGCGCACATAGCATCTGTACTTCCGCTGTTACGTGGCATACGATGTACTGACTTTCTCCTTTCCCTCTTCGTAAGCTCGGCTGTACGGTGTGTTTTACTTATGCCTACATCCCCACCTCTGAGTGCGAAATGCAGCACTGAGCGTCGAATATGATCACGAATATTTTGGAACACGAGCACTCTAGAAGAGCCGAAGCTAACGTGCAACACTTGGCAATATGTGTGTGCTTAAAGTATTTCGTAAGCCTAAGTATGTAAGAGCACTAGATAAGATAGTATTGCAACCGTAAATGCTCTTCAGCAAGACAACGCCTTGATTCAAAGCGTGAAATGTCAATCAAGATGCATTTTATTTCGACCTGTTCATAACTTATGGATGCTCTGCTGCAGAGCGGTATGTTCCAATTCAATTGGCAATGCCTTATCGACAATTTGTTCCTTGAAATATGCCGCCATTGTCATTTCCATTTTCTCCAAAGGAGACTGCACAGATAGTCATTTTACAATCATCTCCGCCAGCTCGAGCCAGTGAGAGAGCCAAGAAACGTTCTCATTTCTTCGGCGTTTAACCGTCTGATTTTAGCCACTCATTTACGGTGTCACCACAAAAGTATCCTCCCATGCTTAATCACAAGACCCTAATTAAATGATTGAAACTAAAGCTAACAACAGCTTTGTGTGACTACGAGGCACTAGTGAACATATTTTAGAGAAGCGTTGTGCTTTTGTCATAGTTCCATATATGGTTGTGCGACTGGTCAAAAGACAACCAAGCGTTCGTGAATTCCCAAAGCAGGGTGTCGCTCATTCTGGTGGCTAACTGTATTATCTGATAGCTATGTAGCTCAGTTGTACGTTGGGTGCTGCAACATTCAATGGCTGACACGCTTGTCTGTAAACTCTGACATCACCTGCGATGGGCACCAATTGGCAGAGGTTTTTTTCTCTGCATTTTCCGTGCAGAACACTATCCTTCTAAATTAAAAAACTGAATTTACCTGACAGTTAAAGTAATACACAAACCAACAAAGTCACATACTAGAAACGGCGCGGTAAAGAGACAGATTCATTGAGAGCAAATGCGCACTGGGAAGAAGACGATAAAAGAATACAGGACGAGCGCTTGTACTGCATTCTTTCGTTACTGTAGTCCCTTCGCGTTCCTCTTTACTGGAAATTTAGACCGATTCACTCAGTTTTCACTTTTGCAGAACGGCATAGAAGCCAAAAGCAATACATCTTCTTGTGCGATATATTTACAGGGCAACGACAGACAGGGAGCATAAAATTGGCAGGCCCGGCACTGATCACCTTTTGCAGAACATATCGTCTTTTTAGCAGTAATAATGAAATACTACTCAAGCAGCCCAGAAACCCTGCTTTCAGCTTTTTAAAGAGACTGTAAATTTCATAACACACCACTCAATATTATATTATAAAAATATTGGTTTATACGGGCTAACAACGGGGGGCATGATCCCATCGTAAGGAATCTCATCATATCATCATAGAAGGATTCTATGTGGTCCTTTGAAATTACTGGTTATCGGCGACATGTGGCCTGTTGTCTTGCACTAGAACATTATTTCACCTGTGCATACCTTTTTCCGTGGGCGGAGGCTTAGATGACGAAGGTGAAGGACCAGATGCGTAATGAGCCTCCGCTGTGTTTTCTCCATCGCTTTCTTCATCGGCAGTGCCCACTGCAAAACGAGGGACGCAACTTGTCAGAAAGGGGTACTTGACCTGGTCCAACCTCCTAACTTTGACGGCTTGGTTCCATTATGTCGACGTTGCTGAGCAGTGTAACGCTCCCGTAACCGTCGGCGGGAGACCATGGTTTGGCGCCGGTAAAATTGATCTCTACGTGTAATGGCACCGAGGTGGCCTCCGAAGTTTCAATGGTGCGCCCTGTGCGATTTCGGGGGCCTCGCCTGGAGCATCGGCCCAGTACGCCCCAAAGCATTCATGGAGAATTTTCCATTATAGAATGTATTTTTAATAGCATTGCATCCGCGATTTTTTTTATTTTTTATGCTTTCATGCCAACCATTTTTCAGTAGATAGCGCTATATATAGCCGGTGGTTTCTTCTCCTCGTTTACCTAGAGAGAACGAACAAATGGGCTGCAAACTACTCAAGCAGGCTTTGATTTGCGGCATCAAAGACAAGTCAAGCCAGAAGCGCATAGGGCTCCAGGGCTTGCGCGTGCCAATTATATTGACACGTATACATGTTTATCTTTCACCGGTGGCCGCTTTCCACCGGCTAACAAATGTTAAACGTTATCGCTCGGCGCAGGACGCGCCTGTATCGGAAGTTTCTAGAACGTTATCGATGCTTCTTTCCATTGCCTGTTTTCACCGACGCTTCTGTTATCTGATTGCATGACTGACGCGAATTGTCTAGAACTTTCTGGAAGACACGCGGGCATCAGGGATTAATCTAGAACCTTCGATGACTCAGGTATAAAAGCCGACGCGTTTCGCCGCTGATCAGATTTCGACGATCGCCGACTGTGTTCGCCGCTATCGTTGTGCTTCAAGTGTAACTTGCTTTTGTGGGCACAGGTTCGCCCAATAAAGAATCAGTTTCGTCATTCCCAGTTTTACGACTGTTTTATTTACCATCACCACTGCGTGACATCTGGTGGAGGTGCTGGGTAGACCAGGTTGAACGGGTAGACCTTCCGTAGACCAGGTTGAACGGCGCCATTGGCGTCGTTCTTCTTGCAAAACGACATTCTCCTAAAGAAGAACTTTTCGCCTCTCCGAGCCAACTACCTCCTCGTGGTACCGTCAGCATTGCGTCCAGAGGTTCTGCAAGCTCTCCATGACGACCCAACGGCTGGACATCTCGGTTTTTCCCGCACTCTCGCGAGGATACAAGAAAAATACTACTGGCCTCGCCTCTCTGCTGACGTCGCCCATTACGTAAGGACATGCCGAGACTGTCAGCGACGCAAAACACCGCCGACAAGGCCAGCCGGGCTTCTACAGCCGATCGAGCCACCTCGCCGACCGTTCCAGCAGATCGGGATGGACTTACTGGGGCCTTTTCCGACGTCGACGTCCGGGAATAAATGGATCATCGTAGCTACGGACTACCTCACCCGCTACGCCGAAACAAAAGCCTTGCCCAAAGGCAGTGCCGACGAGGTAGCCCGATTCTTCGTTGAGAACATCCTCCTGCGTCACGGTGCCCCGGAAGTCCTCATCACCGACAGAGGTACGGCCTTCAAGGCTGAACTAACTCAAGCCATCCTGCGATACAGCCAGACAAGCCATCGCCGCACCACCGCCTACCACCCGCAGACAAATGGCCTCACCGAGCGCCTAAATAAGACCATCGCCGACATGCTGGCAATGTACGTCGACGTCGAACACAAGACGTGGGATGCCATCCTTCCGTACGTGACCTTCGCATACAACACGGCCGTGCAAGAAACGACGCACATGGCGCCGTTCAACCTGGTCTACGGAAGGAACCCGGCAATGACGCTTGACGCCATGCTGCCGGACGTCGCTGACGAAGAAAATCTCGACGTTGGCACCTATTTGCAGCGTGCCGAAGAAGGTCGACAGCTCGCCCGCCTGCGCATCAAGAACCAGCAGAGAACCGACAGCCGACACTACAATCTTCGACGACGCTACGTCGAGTACCAGCCCGGAGACCGTGTTTGGGTCTGGACTCCGATACGCCGACGAGGACTTAGCGAGAAACTCTTACGTCGCTATTTCGGACCATATAAGATCATTCGACGTATTGGCGCACTGGAGTATGAGGTCGTGCCAGACGGCATTTCGCAATCACAGCGGCGGCGCGCACGACCCGAAGTCATCCATGTGGTGCGTCTTAAGCCTTTCTACGCCCGCTGACGAACTTAGGTACTTTGTTACTTTATATTTTTTCTTTATTACGCGTGGTTTTGTTTACGCTTTCACATTTGTTTGTAGCATCGGGACGATGCTTTTTAAGGGGAGGGTATTGACACGTATACATGTTTATCTTTCACCGGTGGCCGCTTTCCACCGGCTAACAAATGTTAAACGTTATCGCTCGGCGCAGGACGCACCTGTATCGGAAGTTTCTAGAACGTTATCGATGCTTCTTTCCATTGCCTGTTTTCACCGACGCTTCTGTTATCTTATTGCATGACTGACGCGAATTGTCTAGAACTTTCTGGAAGACACGCGGGCATCAGGGATTAATCTAGAACCTTCGATGACTCAGGTATAAAAGCCGACGCGTTTCGCCGCTGATCAGATTTCGACGATCGCCGACTGTGTTCGCCGCTATCGTTGTGCTTCAAGTGTAACTTGCTTTTGTGGGCACAGGTTCGCCCAATAAAGAATCAGTTTCGTCATTCCCAGTTTTACGACTGTTTTATTTACCGTCACCACTACGTGACAATATTGTAGCAGGCAATAGAAACAACCTTAATTGCTCGTAGGTAGACAAGGAAACGCTTGTGTTGAAAGGAGACAGACCTTTCAAGAAGGCTCAAGATTTTGTGCTAAAGCTCTAACATTATGGTGTATGCAATAATGAAAACGAGACCATTTTCGTTCACTGGACGGAATGCTTACACCTAAGCTTTATAAGTGCATTTAGCTATCGACAAATGGTGGCAATGACAACAAATGAGCGCGGAGGAATGAAGTAAAAAGCATTGAGATTAATTTCAATATTGCAATGTAAATAACTAGAGGCAGGAAAAGTACCGGGTGACACGGGCACCGCCTCGACATCTGTAGCTGTTAGCTGTCTGTGTAACGAGGATGAAGGAAATAATTGCCGAGGGAAAGATGATGACTATAGTTATGGGAACACAGCACTTATCGAACAGTGACCCACCGCACGGAGAACGCGCTTGCCGGCTATGAATACGGGTATTTTGTCTATATCCTTCTAGCTCGCTTTGTCCGCGCTTACCCGGCTGTTTGTGTAACGCATTCCGCGCGCTTACTTCATTTAGTTAAGCGTGTAATGAACAACGTGAACGTACTGCAGAAGAAAATAAGGTGGAGATCGCGATGACAACCAGGAGAACGTGGAAGACATGGTCATGCTAACGCTTTTACACCCTATCGTTCGCTTTCTTTTATTTCATGCATTCGATTTGTTTTACAAGACTGCCTCCCGCGTTCTGCTGTTTCTTTATTAAGGCGAAATCCTTAACTGGCTCTTGGGAAGCGGAATGTGTCCGTAAGCGGGGCCGCGATAACAAAAATAAATACAATCCGCGTAACTCTCGCGTCTCGTTCACTTGGTATATATGCCAAAGTATAGCCTGGAAAGGCACAAATGTGTGACTAAGATGACTGATGCGTCATGGCATTAGTAACTTGCATACTTGCACTCACGTCGCGATTAACGACAAGAATATGACGTATGTCATGCAAACCCGCATTTTTTTTTGCCTGAAATCCCTGTGATGGTTTGGGTGTGACGATAAGAACGTGTTGAATGCCAATCTCGATCTCAACGTGTCTAACTTACCTATATATCCGAAGAACTGAGAACAGAGGGAAAGGGTAATAATAGTAATGATAACTTCCGGGGTTTTACATCCGAGATCACAATATGGCTGAGACACCGTATTGGAGGGCTCCGTTAATTTCGAGCACCCGGGGTTCTTTAACGTGCACGTAAATCTATGTACACGGGTTTTTTATGCATTTCGCCTCCATCGAAATGTAAGCCGCCGTGGCCGGGAATCGAACCTGCGTCCTCGAGCTTAGCAGGACAATCTACCAAAGCCACTAAGCTAGCACGGCGTGTATAGGTAAAGGGTACGCGAGAAATATACTAGGCAAAAAGCAAGACAAACCAAAATAAATGAAACGCTAACAGTGCAACATTGTGTACGTACGCCTCATTTCATAATTACGAGCGAACGTCAGAAAACGAACGTGATGCTTTACGGAAGTGCAACTCGTCTTTCGCCTTCCTGTGTTGCAAGAGCGCAAACACTAAGCGAATTTTGACATGAAAGTAACTTTAGGAATATTTATTGCGTATGCTTGCTGATTCGTACAATATACTTACTGATAAATAATTACGTACTTGTAGTTATGCAATGAAATAGGCAACTAATCACCAGAACATAAACTTTTTCATGTTTTACTGATTGAAGGTAACTATTTTGGGGATATGTTTAATATTTGTAGTGCATCAAAGACAGTAATTTTCAAGACGATTTTCCACTTAATATAATGCAATCACAAACATCGTCACGCGTCATGAATGCTTTAGTTTACGTGAAAATCACACGTTAAGCAATAACTATAATATCATGAGAAGTTACATGTTGGTAATTTCAGAGAGGATTCACGATTATTAAAACAAGGCTATTGCAGCAATAACTTTTGCATAACAAATGAGTAAATGGTTAGGCCAGTAGTGCCTATTTATTTATTTCAATGTAGAAAAATATATATTTGTTCACCTTTTGTATATTTTTTCTATCTATTGGCTGAAATGGCTTTTCTGTCTAATGTCTGAATTTGAAAGAAGCTTCGCTCAGCGTGAACCTTAAGGTACATCGTGCGCGAAGTTTGCATTTAAGCGATAGCGTACAGCAAGAATTGCTCATGTACGCTATTTCTGAAGCGAAATAGGCCAACAATATTGCGGCGTTTGGGCCGTCTCTAATCCTTCTCTTGTTTCCCTTACACCTTCTCTGCGCTCTGTTCATAATAAAGTATTGTCGAGGCAAAAAAAATATGAATAAATACATATGCATATGGCTCTAAACAACTACTGACCGTGAGTGAAAAGCGCGTCGTGGCGAGCGAAGCGGTCTCTGCACGCACGTAAGTATTTCACTTGACTTCGCGAGTAATTTACTTTTTGCGTTACTCTTATTCTTGCAATCATGGTGCTATTGCCCGCGTACCCATGCGAATACCGTTTTTTACGTTCTTTCCCCGCGAGGGCTCATTTAGGGCGTTTCTACGCACGCACACTTACCGCATTACCGTTCCCAAACTCTAGCACCGGAGCTAGTACGCGCTTATGAGTTTGACGCGTTAGTTTTTGCATTCTCTTGCTACCCGAGCAAAAAGACAACTCTGAACGATGGGTAAGCTCCATGCAGCACCACACTGTTGAAGTTAAATGGAGTTTAAGTGCTTTGCGTGGAAAATTAACGCAAGAAACTACAGCGCGTAGCAGACGGCCCTCGCTTCCCGCGCGCTTCGCGAGCGCGAAAATCCCACGGGTCGGGAGCAGCAGCGGCGCGGCAGTTCACAGAACAAGGCCCTCTCCGGAGCCGTCGCTTTGGACACTCCCCTATTATTCTAGGTCACTCTAGCACGGTCGGCGCAGCTGGCGCGAAGCGTTGCTAGGTGACGCATGATGACGTCATCACCAGGCTGTGGTTTTTCGGCTTTCACTCGACGGACCATCCTCAAGCTTTAAAGGAGTAGTGACACAAAAATTTGTAGTCGAGACTTGTGAGGTCGATTTATGAGAACACCCACACATCGCTACAAACTATCAGCGGCGAATATAGCTTAGAACATATTTAAAATCAATTTTAAGTACGTGCCTGCAGCCTACTGCAAAGCGCAGCACCTCGCGACATTGACATCAAGGAGGGATTGTAAACAACCGAAAAAACGCTACGTCACGAGTTTGCGCTGCCGTCGGGGTGAGGCCAGCGAGCAAGTTTCTCGCCGCTCCGATCGTCCCGATTTTTTTTTTTTCGCTCCCTCGTCGAGACGCTGGCTTCTTTCGCCGCTGACAGCAGCACAAAAATCGGCCTTATTTGTTTCTGACACGAGATAACTCTTAGAGTAAAGTGACCTCGCATTTGAGCATGTTATAAGACGTTGTGCAATATAGTAAATCGTTGGCGTGATTTTGGCTCGCGAGCGGTCAGCGCAGCCGCCGCAACAATCATCTCTCCGAAGCGACTCCCCTGGCTAAAGTGTTTTCTCATCGCTACCAACGGCGTCGGCAAAACTAATTGTACTGTCAGTTATGAGCGACATAAATGTGCAGACGTTGATTGGGTTGACGAATATAGGTGCTTTATTACGAGCTCGCTACCGTCGGCGTCGATAAGGGGCAGACGTGGTCCCTGTTCGTGCGCGCTACTGGACGCTTAGAATGGACCCCGTTGAAGAGCAGCCAGATTTGCTGGCTTCATTTCAAGCGCGCATGTGCTTAGAACAGTCCGATGATCTTCCACCAAGACTACGTAGCCCCAAGCCTGATGCTGTGCCGACTTTTACCCCGCCTTGTGTCCTACTCCGGTATATGCTGCATTCCCAAAGCGCCCTCGACGAATGGTTCCTACTACTTGCAGCGGTGCGTATACGCCCATGGATTTAGCTGTCGCTGGCCGCACTTTCCGTGCCGCTGGTTTGTAGTGGATCGAATAAAGATTGACTGTGGCCTAACTCAGTTATACCTGCGTGTGCGTAGCCAGAGGTACGGTTAATGTTATTGTTTAGCTTGGTTCTCTCTATGGTTACATCTTTATCGTTTAGCTTCATACGTCTGAGGGTTTAGGTTTGGTTGTTACCTCTCGTTAAGTTATGGTTACATTAAAGACTAGACATTTTTAAAGTGTAACGCATTAATTCTGAAAGTCTTCATCTTGCTGTTTCTCAATTGCCACAATGACGGCCGATGGTCGGTCCGGCGGGACGATAAGGGGTTGTCGTCCAGTGACTTGAACACGTTTCGGGTGCATCCTCATCTGAATCCACTCTTACTGGCCGCTTCTTACTTACGATGCTTCTCGAGGCGTGCGGCTCGTTCTTCCTCTGTCTGCTCAGCTCGCTGCCTCCTCTTGGTTTCGTTCCGACGACGAAGCTCGGCTTCTTTCAGTCTCTCCGACTCACTTTTCATAGCTGTCGACGAATCCCACCGAACCGCCCCTTCTATATATACGATGCAGCGCCGGCTCCTCCTCTGTTGTTGCAACGCGGTTTCACCGGCTCCTCCTCTGACGTCATGTTAGATGGTGCTGTGAGCGGCGCTGCCAGCTGCGGTGGTTGCTAGGCAACGGCTCAGCTCGCGGTGCGGCCACCGGCCACAGCGAAATGGCGAGAATACGGCCGCCTCTTCTATATATACGATGCAACGCCGGCATCTCCTCTGTTTTGTTGTAATGCGATTTCACCGGCTCCTCCTCTGACGTCATGCCAGATTATGCGGCGAGCGGCGCTGCCAGCTGCGGCGGTTGCTAGGCAACGGCTGAGCTCGCTGTGTGGCCACCGGCCACAGCGAAACGCCCAGAATACGGCTAGTATAGCTCTAGCTACAAAAATGGTTGGCCACGTCTAATATGGTGGCGATTCCTACCAGGAGGATATTGTCACGAGCCTCGAGAAGTAGTTCTGAAGGTTTAATAAACGTAGAGCAGCTGGCTCTTGGAAGACGCGACCGTCGGGGCTGGCTCGAGCAGAGAAGGAGCGCGCGGTCTTCTTTGTTCTCTTGGGCTCGACCCACTCTTGCCCTCGACCCACTACCTACAGGGGGCAATATCCCCCCTTCCCAACAAAAGCATTGCCTCGATGCTAAAAAAAAGAAAGGCGTAGAAGACAAAGAAGAAGAAGGCAGGCAAAGCGAAAGTACACAAAAAAGATGTAGCCGTCACGCCGGCACAGTCAATGAACGAAGAAGCAAGCTCCCAAAGATAAATGAAAAGTAGAAACAAAGAAGGCAATGAGAGAAAAAAAATGAAAACAAAAAAAAAATTACGGACGCGCAATGTACGGCTTCATGCGCACAACATGAACTATGTCTGAGGTCGGTTGTCTTTGTGTCCTACTCCGTGTCTGCGATGTTGTGTCCAGAACAACTTCGTAGTTTACGTCACTGACGCGGCGGAGCACTTTATAGACGTTTTCACGAGGGCGCTCCTGACGGTCTGGCGTGGAGAGTATGTGTCAGTGTTGCCTGTTCGGTCTGGACTGTGAGCTTGCCTTGCGCTTGCATTGCGGAGTGGTAGCTTTCCTTCGGTGTTTCCGTTTATTTTTGTCACGAATGACTTACGCTCGTAAATAATGGCATATATACTCATCAAAAGGCTACAGGCCAGCACTGTGCAGTTGATGGGTGCACAAACAACCAGCGGAAAATAATGATTTTAGGGACTAAGTGTGTCCACAGCACAGCACTCCGCAAGACCACTGCCGCGATGTGGTATGTTCAGGCTTCGCCGGTTTCCTGCATCACCTGAGGACTTGGCATTTCAGTCTAATGTGAACCAATGCAGACATCAGTAAAATAACGCATATTGGTAAACTCTTTTCGGCACATTTCGCAACAGGTTGCGAGAATTGTCAGCTCTTCGATGCAATATTTTCTCGTATGTAGTGGCAGAGGCTACATTTGTTATTCTTTCAAACACGACTTCATTCCAGTGCCTTATACGGGGGTCACACGGTGCACTTTTGATCGTGATCGAGCCCGATATGGGTGAATTTCTTGGTCGCGATTGGATTCTTTGCTCAATCTGCGGAAGGAGCCAATCGCGGTCGAACATTCCGAACCAGATCGGTCTCGATCGCTATCAAAAGTGTCCGTGTGACACTGGTATAAGACAAATTGGAGCACTCTGCGAGAGAACTAGTCGGTAAATACACTTCGCAACGATCTGGAAAAATCGTGTCCTATGGAAGATGTATGCAGACCCTGTGTCCACCAAAACATTGTCTCTGCGGTCACACGCACCCTACGCGGCCCTGCCCATAAAGGTAATTAACTTCAACAGTGTGGTGCTGCATCGAGCTCACCCATCTTTGAGCGTTGTCTATGTGCTTGGGCAGCAAGAGAATGCAAAAACGAACGTGTCAACCTCATCAGTGCGGCCTAGCGCCAGTGTTAGAGTTCGCGAACCGTAATGCGCTAACTGTGCGTGGCGTAGAAACGCGCTAAATGAGCCCGCGCAAGTAAGAACGTAAAAAAAAACGGTATTCGCATGGGTACGCGGACAATAGCATCATGCTTGCAAGAATAACAGTAACGAAAAAAATTCGCACAGTCGATCAAGTGAAATACTTACGTGCGTGCAGAGACTGCTTCGCTGACCACTAAGCGCTTTCACTCACGGGCAGTAGTGGTTTACAGTCATATGCATATGCCATCCCAGGTAAACAAACGTAAAATATATGTAAACAAATATCTCTTTATAACAAGTCCTGTTATAATCCCTATTGGGATTGACAGTACGTATAAATAAATAAATACTAAAAATAACAATCTAGCACCTGGGCTGTATCAGTCGCGCTGGCATCTGTGATCACTGCCGCGCGTCGTTTCGCTGCAGGTACCGCGCTGCTCGATCGCACCGCTTTATGCTTTGACATTTGGTTATAAGCACCCTGCACCGCACCAGATCCAATAAATTTTGCATGATTGAGCTGTTCAGTTGCGTCGGAAGCGTATGGAGTAACCACCGCATATCTACCAACCACTGACACGCGTCGCCGGGCTGCCTGCGCCTGGTTCTATAAGCATTGCCCGACAGCTGCGTACGCGCCTGATTTCGCGAAATGAGGCACCCCTCAATCGCGAAACGTAATGGTGATCAAATTCAATCGACGATACGGTCACTTGTGCCCAGCAATAACAATGAAATATACCGCTGATAAGCACGCCAGGTCTCGACGAAGCAGACGCGGCTGCCGCCGCTACCGACGAAGAAACACCACATCCACTGGCTGGGCTTGCTGTTGCTATGGCACACTACACTGAGCGCTCACGCGAGCACGTGAAACATGTGACAAGTCAAGCGGCACAAGACAAGCGAAGCGAAAGAAAACAATCGAAATAATGCGCGCCGAAGATCACACAACCGAAGTGCGGCCGGCATGCTCTCACAAGGCGCACAGTCCAAAATGGCGGCGACGCTAGACGTCGCTCGTGTCGGCCAATGGCGCTGCTCAAACGTCGGTTTGTGAAAAGGTCTATACGGAGCGAAATACCGGCTCCGAAGCTTTTCACAGAGGCCACAACGGCGAACGGGGGTCCACACCCAAACTTGGTCCCCGGGGTTGTAGGACACGTCCCTGTGGCGGTTGTTGTAGCGTCGTGGGTCTGCCTGCTGCTGCTGGCCGATATGCAGCCGCGCGAGCTGCCGAGCTTCCTCAGCACGCTCTGCAAATTCCTCGCCGTCAGTTGTCAATTGGTCAGCGTCTTGACACGGCAGCATAGCGTCCAGCATCGTCTGGACATCGCGACCGTAGAGAAGGCGAAAGGGCGTGAAGCGCGTCGTCTCTTGCACGGCGGTGTTATACGCGAAGGTCACGTAAGGCAAGATCCGATCCCATGTTTTGTGTTGAACGTCGATGTACATTGCGAGCATGTCTGTGACAGTCTTATTCAGTCGCTCGGTAATTCCGTTGGTCTGCGGATGGTACGCGGTCGTCTTGCGATGCCTGGTGTTGCTCAATTCAAAAACTTCGTCCATAAGCTGCGCTGTGAATGCTGTCCCTCTGTCTGTTATTACAGTGGAGGGAGCACCGTGACGCATGATGATGTGGCGCATGAAGAACTGCGCTACCTCTGAGGCCGCGGCTCGTGGGATCGCCTGCGTCTCAGCATAGCGTGTTAAATAATCAGTCGCGACGATCACCCATTTGTTACCGTCGGCCGAGAGGAAACGGTCCGTGAATGTCCATGCCGACTTGGTCGAAAGGCGTGTGAGGTGCTTCAATTGGCTGAAGTAAGCCAGCTGGTTTAACGGATGGTGTCTTGCGGCGCTGGCATTCACGGCAGCCTTTAACGTACTGTTTGACGCTTGCCGAAAGCCCGGGCCAATAGTACATTTCGCTTACCCTTGCGAGTGTTCGTGAAAAGCCTAAATGTCCAGATGTCGGTTCGTCATAGCAAGCGAAGAGGATGTCGTCGCGCATGTCCCTTGGAACCACCAGAAGGTAAGCACGGCTGGTCGAACGAGCATTCTTCTTATAAAGCACGTTGTCTCGCAGACAGAAGGACGTCAGCGAGCGGGACAGATGGCGTGGTATGGTTGTGTCGTGGCCCTCTAAATGATCGATGATCGGTCTAACCTCAGCGTCGTCACGCTGCCGTCTGCTCAAATCCGACGAACTAATGGCGCCCAGGAAGCCGTCATCATCCTCTGTTTCTTGACTGGCAGGATGAATGGGTGCGCGGGACCGCGTGTCAGCGTCTTCATGCTTACGGCCAGACTTATAAACGATGGTGATGTCTAATTCCTGTAGCCGCAAGCTCCACCGTGCCAGTCGTCCTGAAGGGTCGCGCATGCTTGCCAACCAACAGAGGGCATGGTGGTCCGTCACTCCTTTGAAGGGACGACCATAGAGATAGGGGCGAAACTTGATGATCGCCCACACGACCGCGAGGCACTCTTTCTCCGTAGTCGAATAATTCGCCTCGCCACGGGACAGGGAGCGGCTGGCATACGCTATAACTCTTTCCACTCCATCTTGAAGCTGGACGAGCACTGCGCCAAGGCCAATACTGCTGGCGTCGGTATGCACCTCAGTATCAGCATCATCGTCAAAATGTGCAAGAACGGGTGCTGACTGAAGGCGCTGTCGTAATTCAGCAAAAGCCGCCTGTTGCTCATTATGCCACACAAATGGCGTATCGTCCCTTGTAAGGCGTGACAGGGGTTCCGCTATCTTCGAAAAGCCTTTAATAAACCGGCGATAGTAGGCGCACAAACCCAGGAAGCGCCGGACGGCCTTCTTATCGGCAGTAGCTGGAAACGCGGCCACAGCGGCAAGCTTGTCGGGATCGGGTCGGACCCCTTTGGCGCTTACTACATGTCCGAGGAACTTGAGCTCTTCGTAACCAAAGTGGCACTTTTCGGGCTTAAGTGTGAGGTCTGCCGATCGGATGGCTTCTAGCACAGTCCGTAGGTGGTGAAGATGCTGCTCGAACGTTTCAGAGAAGATGACCACATCATCCAGGTACACAAAACAGGCCTGCCACTTCAGTCCAGTAAGGACAGTGTCCATCATTCGCTGGAAAGTAGCCGGGGCTGAACACAAGCCAAAAGGAAGCACTCGAAATTCATAGAGCCCATCTGGAGTCACAAAGGCTGTTTTCTCGCGGTCGCGTTCGTCTACCTCGATTTGCCAGTACCCGCTTTTTAAATCGAGAGAAGAAAAATAGTGGGCACGCCGTAGTCTATCTAACGAGTCGTCGATACGCGGCAGCGGGTACACGTCCTTTTTAGTCACGTTGTTGAGCTTGCGGTAGTCGACACAGAAGCATAGCGTTCCGTCTTTCTTTTTGACAAGAACGACCGGAGACGACCACGGGCTGTTGGAAGGTTCGATGACGCCATCGTCAAGCATCTCCCGGACTTGCGTACGTATGGCTTCGCGTTCTTTTGCCGACACGCGGTAAGGCTGCTGGTGTATCGGGCGTGCGTCTTCTTACCTGATGATCCTATGTTTAGTGATGGAAGTCTGGCGTACCTTGGAAGAATGTGCGAAGCAGGTCCTGAATTCAAGCAAGAGCTTGCGCAGTGCTGTCTGGCTATCGGTGGACAGTTCAGAATTTATGTCGAGATGGCCCAGAGACGTGTCTGCTGTCTCCACTACTTCTGACGTGAAGCAGTTGTTAACGTTTGCTACTGCGTCAGCAAACGCTAGCGAAGTGCCGCGGAACAGGTGTCGGTGCTCGTAGCTAAAGTTGGTAACAAGCAATTGCGAATGACCAGCACGAATCTGTATAACACTTCGAGCCACACAAACACCTTGCTTCAGTAGGTGTTCCAAGTTACTTTCGGCCACCACTTCGCCATCGCGTAAGGCACAGCATGTGACGTCGACGAGGACACTGGCTCGTGGAGGAAGCGTTACACTGTCTGCAGAAACACGAAGTACGTCGTCGCACCGTTGCCCGTCTTGCATTTCGATTGCTCGTTCGGCAGAGAAAGTGATACGACGTTCTTGCAGATCGATAATCGCGCCGTACTCCTGCAGAAAGTCAACCCCAAGAATAACGTCACGGGAGCATTCGCGTAAGACAAGGCAGCTCGCTACGAATGTAGATCCTTGAATCTGAACTCTAGTCGTTCAGGCGCCCACCGGAGTAACGACGTGGCCGCCAGCCGTCCGAATCTGCGAGTTATGCCAGGGCGTGATCATTTTCTTCAGCTGCGTTGCTATTTCCCCGCTTAGTATCGTGTAGTCTGCGCCGGTGTCCACTAAAGCCCTCACGGCATAACCGTCAATAGTCACTGGCATATCGAGCGAAAACCGGTCGTCTCGTTCAGGTCCAGGTGATGGCGGATCGGTATATTTCCGTAACTGCGTCCGTCGGAGGTCTTCAGCGCTTCGACCGTCAGCGACCTCGCCCCCAAAGATCGCCTCAGTTAGTTTTCCCGGCGGGGACTGGTCGACCGCTCGGGAGAATAGCGCTGGGGCGGAGGTGAAAATCGTCTGGGAGACGGCGATCGCGACTGCCGCCTGGCAGGCGGTGGCAAGCGCTGCGGAGAGAGGTAGTCCTCGATCTCCCGGGGTCGTTGGCCGTATAGGGGTGGCGGCGAGTATGCGGAAAAGCCGCGAATCCCCAGGCGCCGGTATGGGCACTGGCGGTACAAGTGGTCAGCTTCACCGCAGTGGAAGCACAGAGGCCGATGATCGGGTGTGCGCCAAACATCCGACTTCCGAGGGGGCGGGCGTCTGTCGTCGACGTAGTGAACCGCTTGTTCCGAATAGTGGGCAAATGGAGCGGCATGAACAACCGGCGGCGGTGTATACCCAGCGTCGTAGTACGACATCGGCTGCGCCGACTGAATTGACACCGTAGGAGGAGCACAAACGAACAGTGGCGGAGAGGGAGCAGGGCGCTTCAGGGCTTCCGCGTAGGTCGCACGCGGATATTCAGGAGGTACTGCCGCAGCGTTAGCAGGAGGCAAGGTGTCACGGAGCGCCTGGTGCAGTTCGTCCTTGATAATGCTTGCTATGGAGCTTACCGTAGGGTGCGGTGTTGCGGCGGCCTTTTGCAACTCTTCACGCACGACAGAGCGGATGAGTTCTCGCAGACAGTCACCGTTGCTTCCTATGGCCGTGAAAATGTCAGCAGCAGACATGCTGTTCGCTTGTCGCTCATACATGTTCGAGCGATGCAGAAGCATCTTTTCCATAGTCACGGCCTCAGACAAGAACTCCGCGACCGTCTTCGGAGGGCTCCGTACGAGGCCAGCGAAGAGTTGCTCCTTGACCCCGCGCATCAGATGACGTAACTTCTTCTTCTCCGTCATTCTTGGATCCGCCCGTCGGAAGAGGCGCATCATGTCTTCGACGTAAGTGGTCACAGTTTCGTTTGGCAACTGGACGCGGGCATGAATCGCACGTTCCGCTCGTTCGTGGCGATCAGCACTGGTGTATGTCTCCAAAAGCTGACGACAAAACTCGCGCCACGACGTCAGTTGCTCCTCGCAGTTCTGAAACCACGTACGCGCGCCATCCTCCAGGTAGAAGTAGACGTGTCGGAGTTTTTCCGTGTCCTTCCATTCGTTCACGGAGGCCACGCGCTCGTATTCCACCATCCAGTCTTCGACGTCTTCGAACACTGTGCCATGAAACGTCTTCGGGATCCGTGGGCTCTCAAGTGTGTAACGGTTCAACATCGTGCTTCCCGTACCGCTTGGGGCGGTTTGAAGAGAAGCGCTGGTCATACCGGTTGATGTGGTGGGAACTGTAGCGTTGACGACTTCTGGAGACAGTCCCCTGATCCTGCGGCTGGCCCGATGCACGGGAGTGTCGACAGGCACTGGATTCGTAGCGCGGATCCTTGGAGGGGTCTGCAACATCCGTGAAGACGCTTACCCAGCACCTCCACCAGTTTGTCACGAGCCTCGAGAAGTAGTCCTGAAGGTTTAATAAACGTAGAGCAGCTGGCTCTTGGAATACGCGACCGTTGGGGCTGGCTCGAGCAGAGAAGGAGCGCGTGGTCTTCTTTCTTCTCTTGGGCTCGACCCACTCGTGCGCTAGACCCACAACCTACAGGTGGCAATATAGGCTCGTGACAATATAGTCGCCGCAGGACAACGAAAACAAGGACGACGATGACGACATCGCAAAGCACGTGCAGGCGTAGCATACGAATTATAGCAACACGAAGCTCACGCGCCGGTGAGCGCACTGGCTGGCGCAAGTCATAGTTTTGTGTGATCACGTGCCCACTGTGTTTACAATCCCTCTTTTCTTATCTCTTTGCTATCTGAAACCGAAACTGGTCGCTACCAACAAGAATGTCGCGCTCTGAACCAAATGAGGTTTCGCGTCGTGATAACTGGGTCCTTAGCTACTTATTACAGCAGAAAAAAAAAAGACCGAAAACTTTGTGTCAGTACTCCTTTAACAGTTTCGCTAGTTCACAGGGGTGTGTGCCATTGCGCTTAGACCCTTTCTGCACTACCTCCAGGATCGGCTCACATTTTGGGCGTACACCATCGGAATACCGCCAGCTTAAACAGCTTCGCTGTTAAAAAGATAAACACAAGATTAAGTCCATGAACATGGTACTTTCTCAGCGCTATCAATTTGCTTGCCTTGTCTTGTTTGAAGAGAACCAACATATCTCCACTTTTGTGAAGAGTGAAAGTATCATACAGGACTTTTTGGACTATGTAACTTCAATTCAATATCCTTGTTCAATTCAGAACTTACGCGCGAGTTTACAAATGTCTAAGAAAAACAAGAGAATGTCTGATATCGTGCAGCGTATCCCCAATTCACTTTAAAACTTCAGAATATTGAAAAATGTGAAAGCATTATGCAGCTGTCATATCAGAAATGTGAGATTTACAATCACCAGATGAACTAAAATGTCATATTGAAACTATCAGGTATGTGTAGTAACAAAATGTTGTAATTTGTCGACTTACACGTCCGAAATACGAAGTTAGGCTAGCTTTTTTATAATAAGTAAGAACACCGCACTTCCACGTCAACGCGATTCTATGATAACCCTATTAAATGGCAGCCTTAATTACGGTTACGATAATTTTTCACGCAGACGTAATTTGTGTAAATAGAGACACTGCTCCATTTTATCATAGACGATGTCGCTGTGACATCAAGTGCTAATCTTCTATTAAAGCGACGCTTTCTATGTCTCACTGATTCGTCCGTGAGCGCCGACAACGCGCTGCAGGAAAGTCAACTTACACAATCAAACTATCCGCGCACACAATAGAACAACGGCGCACCACATACGTATCGTTTACATTCGCAGTTGTACTGATAAGAACAATGGGTACTACAACGCCACGCTACCCAGACGAACTGTATATCTGCCGTTGCCGATACACCGGATTGGCCTTACGGGCACGATCGCCCTCGCGCTTACGTTCGCGTAAGGCATCCTCGTCTGCTGTGCGCTGCACCCGCGGCCTACCCATGGTGACGGCTGGGAATGCATTGCGTGACGCGCATAATGGAATGCAGATACAGTTCGTCTGGGTAGCGTGGCATTGCAGTTCTCATTGTTCTTATCGTTACAAATGCGAATGTAAACTGTAGTTCGTGTACCGGCTACGGCAGAGCCTCTGACCGTCTACCCCAGCTATCACAAGGCAATACTGTGCAAGTGTATATAGAGTCGTCCGTGGAAGTGTGCGCGTGTAATAAACGGCTACATGATCTATAATAAAGGATATGCCACTTAACGAAATCAGTCTTCCTTTACCTTCAACGTTTAAAAAATACAATCCTCAACAAGCAATCAAATCTCATATGCATTGTTTGGGTGGCGCGGCATTTCTTGGGTTTGTTGCGCGGTCATTGGCTTTGGACATTGATTCAGTTTGCATGGGAGAAAGCTTCGCGTTCAACCATCTTTCTTTAAGAAAGGGAATTTGATTTCTTTATTGATTATTTCTAGATACATGTTACAGGTCCCTTAACGACTACGTCGAATATCAAACGCAGGCGACAGCAGAAAAGTATGTGACACTGCAGCAATACCATTTTCGCCATTACACGACAACGTTGAACGAACTGTTTGCTTGATCAGACACACAAACCAGCGCTTGCTGACCGAAGGGCTATCCAGCTCTGGCTGGCAAAACACCACTGCGCACCGGCAACCGGAGAAACTTACGAATTTCTCACACACATGTCTTCAGAGCGAGAACACACCCACTCGGGACAACGTAAGGCATGAATAATAATGTTTTTATATAACCTATGCTTCATTTGTTGTGCGCATGTTGTACGAACAATGCCGCATTACTGGAGTACACCAGTTACAAGGCCCAACAATTTGGTATAGATTTGCTTAAGGTAGCCTGCCATACGAAAACCCTACATATTGCGCTTTACCGACTTGCGCCTCCATTGCCATCTTGGGGCAGTGACTCTCACAACCTAAAGACGGCAATTCAAATGAAATACCGAGCGACAACTTTCACGTCTCACGTGCTGAACAATAATAGCTCCAAAATTATTTTGCTGTAGCAAATGACAAAATTGTCATAGCAATACTTTAGGCATTGTAGTTGGCGATTTAAAGAACTGTGTGGTGGCTTAAATTCGAAGTTGTTGTGAATGGGTCAATTTCGCTAACACTGCGTGTATCGCTATAACGGCAGTCGGTTGCTTCTGTTGTGGGAGGGGCGTGCTGTATTCTCAATATATGCTGCTAAATGCCAATAACAAACATTTCATCGCTCATACTAGCTTGGCTCTCGATTCTGACCATGAAACTTTCATTGCGATAGCAATTGTATGGACACTCCAAGCAAATTTCCGCCGTTGTCATCACCATAGGCGTCGGCGTTTCCGTGAGGCTCCGCATATATTTAGATATATGTATCCTATATTTCATGCCATGCTATATGCCATGCTTTATATGTGGACTATATTGCACACTATTCTATTGCTACAGTTGCTCATACCAGGTTTAACGTTCTTAACGAAATTATTCCTCAACATTTTGAGAATGGCAGCCCACAAACAAATGTCATAAAACAAAAACCCTCACTACGTATGCCTTTTATCCTCAATCGTCTCAAACTATATATAAGAGAAGTGCAGAGATATGTCAGAACTCATACCTGAAATTTATGTAATTTAACCGGCACGGCTCTTTAGGGCAGCGTAGTGGCGCTTGTGCGATGTCATTACAGGCCCTATACGGCGTGGTAAAGCTTTTGAGGGTGCCAGAAATGTTGGCGTACCCGCGCATATCACGTCCGCGTGAGTCGGGAACGAGTATAGTTAGAACAACGTCCTAGAAGTCGAAGCGGCTCGTTAAACTTCGCTATCGCAGGCAGTGCTTTGCCCTTCGAGTATTTCTCTCTCAGTATACTTGGCGTGCAGTCTTGTTGGCAGCCATTAACAATTCTTTTTCTGTGGTGGGCCTATTTCGGAGAACGGTAAAAGTAATACCATTTCTTTAAATTCAGGATGTGTGCCTGACTCCTCCTTTTACTAATTATTACAGTGCCCACATTTCATCAGAACCACTCACCAGACTAATCAGGCTTCATGAAAGCTTCGCAGGCAGTAACCTTCTAGCATACGGATTTGTAATGTTCACACCAAATACCAAGCTTGCTGTTTCGTGTAATATGCAATGTCTGCCACAGCAAAATGCTCAGGGAATTATACGGTTTAGGCGAAACGTCTTAAAAAAATTTCCAAGCGGAATTTACAGACGTATTTTTACACACGAGATATTGACAGGCATGGCGCACCTCAGCATTGCAAGAGCAGTAAACTCCTTCAACTCTACACAGCTTGCGATATCCGATCCTGACATTTTGAGAATTCATCGGTTTCGAAAAAGAAATTGCAGTTTAGGCGTGACAGCAGAAAGCAGCCGAACCATCCCTGGGCAATTACGGCTGGTACACTAAACTTTCCGAGCATGCACGAAGCGAACAAGTACACGCGGCAGCAGAGCGAGCCGGAGAGAGCGGCAGTGACGTCGCTCGCGAGAGGGCGCCACTCCAACTTCTCTCCGCTAATAGAGTACGATTGCACTGATTGAGGCGGGGGCAGCGCTACCGCCAAGAAGGAAATGAGGGCACATAGAAAAACGACACGCATAGGAGACGAGAGCAAAAATGACGACAAATGTCGTTTCCCTGTGTGCGCTCAGTTTGTCCTGACTATGAAGGATGCTTTTCAGTAAAATGCAGCAAATACTACGTCACACGTGACCAAGAAACTTCCACGGGTGTCCCGTGAACACGTAATAATTTCCGCTCACTGCTGCTGAAGGCGTAGTATATTCCCAGCAGGAAAAGCAGAAGAAGTAGCAGGCAGACGAACCCGATGATCATCATCCGCTTTCTATTCTCCTCTTGCTCTTGCTCACTGAAAAAAAAAGTGCGGTAAACGTGAGAGTGCATCGGCATCTTCTGGGGGCACCTCTATTATGGCTCAATAACTGCTTCTGTAGGTTCCTCATTTTCCCGCTTGACCAGTTTGTCGCTTAGAACATGGAATTTATAGCTGGACAGGTCACCTAATGCGTTTGATAGTTGTTCTAGACAATATAACAGACCGGGCTGGTAGGTAAGGACTGATTAAGTAGAGGGCAGCGCAGAATCTGACAACGACGAGGAAGAAAACAGGATGGGCGCTAAAAGCGCCACGTGTGCCGGTCCTTCCTTACGTCCAAGATCTCTTAGGCGCATTTGCACGACTGCAACGGGGGACCAACTTGCCAAACTAGCGTTGTCGAGCTCACAACTGGGCCCATCTATACACAGCGCAGCTAAACCTTCAAGTTTTGTTCAGCATTTCCGATGGACAAAAACGGAATTCTTGGACAAGGACGAAAAACTGCTAAGCTACAGCTTGACTGGGTGCTTGCCCCTTTATTTGTCACAAGCAAGATATGCATAAAAATAGATGCGAGAGAAAAATTGCTTTCTTTTACATTACAGATTGAAACATAGCAAAACAGGGCAGAAACAAGCGCTACAGAAAAATGCCAAGCACATCAAATATTATCGTCGCAAACCACGTTACATTACCATTAAGTGATTAGAAAGAAAAACATCTAGGAAGAAATAGCCCGACATAAATATTGTTACGTGGAAGTAAACTAGGCAAAAACAGTTTACACGGTATATTTACCATTTTTATAAGTGCTGGCCAAGATGGAAGTCAGTCCACGAAAAAAATACACTCAGAATATCCTGTGGGAGTTATCTAAATGATGCGTAAGCATTTGCTACTAATCACGTGCTGTTTCATCATTGTATGCGGCGGTGTTTGGTATAATCTCGAGAAACACCGCGAAAGACCCCTAAAACGGAGAAGCGGGATTGCAACACCGAAATGTTAACTGAGGTCACACACACTGCATAGAACGACCAAGAGGCAAGTAGTAGGAATGGTATAAATTACTAAGAAAAAGATCTTGAAATACCGCTTGCTCAACTAGGGGTAAACTCTTCATCCGAAATAGTACTCACTTTCGGTGACTAAGTACTGGGTTTTAGCCAAAGGGACGCCTTTGATGCCGTTTGTGGTTTCATTCAATCGAGAATACGAATAGGATTATCAATTCCTACTCCTATAAATTCTCTAAGTGATATTTGTATGTTAAATCCTAAGAGTACTATTATAATTTGTTCTGTTTAGGAAAATTGTTAATCTGTCTGTTCTCATTACTTATTTGCACAATATTTGTAGTTTCTCAAAATATCCCCTTCAGTCGCGGCGTACACATTTGTGTACGCGACTTATTTTCGCAATTTCTGTGCAGTGGTGTCAAGGAATAGATCGCGAACATTAAGCTTATAATAACTTGAAAATTCCGCTTACCTAATGCACCTCCATTTTATTTCTGAGTGCAATGTGTCACTATAGGCGACCGCTTTGGTGAAGGCACTACCGTGTTTGACGGGCTGTTCGGCGTGAAGCGGTTTGGTAGCAGCTGTGAAATAACCTTTTTTCCTTTCTAGTAATGCTTGCAGCGAATAATTAAACTGTGTATGTAATTCGAGCGGTTTACTAAATTTATTTTATGAAGAAACGTAGTATGACTGACTGATCACTAAGCAGATATTCGATAACTCTATAATTATAATAAGTCATCATAATATGCACAAGGAGTCCTTCCACTACCTAGATTTGCTTTCAATCGAGCATGCAGTACCTTGGCATAAATATTTGTAAATTTCATACATTTATCGAAAGTCTATCATAATTCGTGACTGAAGGGGATATTATGTAAAAGTTCAGGTGCCCAATTCTTGGCCAATTCCCCAAGGTGGGTGTGAGCCATATTATAGTATTATCATCATCATCAATGTTTACCAATATTATATGATGGTGCGTTTGAATGATGCCGCTGCTTCATGCAAGATGAGTACTGGGCGATGCGATCTGCAGTACGTGACGTGACCGAACCGTGTCACGTAGACGTAGTCGATGACGCTGCCTCCTCTCGATGCGGTCCAGAGTGATCAACTGTACTCCGGCGGCAGCTGCGTATGGTTTGGCCCTATCTTCAAAGTGATCTGCGATGGGGACAGAGCTTCGTGTGCGCTGTGTTCTCGACGCTTAGTTTGCGATGAAGCGAGAGGAAGCAGGAATTCGTGCGAGCATTATCTTGAAAGCGATAGGTGACGGAGAGACGGCTAAACGGACGGACAAGGTTCCTCGTTGGGTGGGCATAGAAATGCTTACGCACACGACGCAAGTCGTTGTCTTCATTTAGAGGCTGCTCTCTTCGTATTCGACTGTCCCGTAGCACAACCCCCCGGAAGCAGAAGCGCCGTTTCGGCGCGTCTAAGGAGCTACAGCAGCGGAAGCGTTGTAAACCTTGAGCCGCGAATCATCACGGGACAATGGGTTAGAAGGCGTTGCGGGATGCGCGGATTCAGTTTCGTACGTAACGTCCGGAACTTGTCGAAGGACTCGGTATGGGCCCATGTATCGAGACAGCACCTTTTCAGAAAGCCCCACGCGACGGGACGCGGATCGATATGCAAATCAGAAGGATGGATATACTCATAATTGCACATCAAGTCGCACGATGTATGAACATCAGCAGTTTAATAAATACACTTTCCTTTTCCCGGGGGGGGGGGGGGGGAGAAGTACTTTATGTCTTCGTCCTGCAGTGGACATAGAGGCTGATGATGGTGATGATGATGAAGGTATGTCGGATGGTTCTGTTAAGGTACATAAACTTTTCTTCGTCTTGCTTAGACTCTCCCTATAATGATATTAGTAGAATAAAGTCATACAATAGTTTTAAATTATGCCTGTTATATTTTAAAGATAGGTCCCTTGAGCACCGTGTACTTCGCTACCGATATGACGCAGTGTCTTTTTCTGCAGAATGCACCTATTGTGCATGTTCTTTCACAATGCAGTTCCCTGTGAAAGAGTAGATTAGTTATTGTGAAGTGCAAATAGAACGTTATCGAACAATAATTTACTTTTGCTGGCAGAACATGACGTAGCCTTGAAATCACACCAAAGGCTTGTGATAGACTGGCACACGCTGTACGTGAGTGTCCCAGCTTAAGTGCTCGGCGAAAATTACTCCCACTGCTTTGACAAGAGCTATTTTTAGCGCTCAACTCTTAAGCCCAGACCACACGTACGCTTGCGGACGCGCGTAAGCTCGCGTCTACGTGCCTTGCGGTTGCCGCGCCTAGCGAGGAATGGCGGTTTGCATCCACAAATACGGGCGCCAGCGCGCTCTCACTGGCCTCACTCGTTTACACCTTGGCAGACACCACTTCGTATTTCGTTGTTGAAAGTGCTTGAAAATGCTTCGATATCTATAAACGTAATTGTTATCTTTTTGGAGCTGTTAGATCAGCACAAAAAGTGAAAAAGAAGCACTTTCTTGCATGGTATAAATCTGTTTACCTGAGAGTTGAATGTACCGCGCCGTCGCTGTGTAGCCAGGCGCGCCGACGCGAGGCAGCCGAGGCGCGCGATAACTGAGAGGAGCTGATCACCGAGATCGCGCCGCGTTTCGACGCGTACGAACCGTGCCAAACCGTCTGCGCATGCGCGGGCGCGCGGTCGCGAGCTTGCGCGCGTTTGCAAGCGTACGTGTGGTCTGGGCCGCTGCTGCAGCGAGCGTCAGCGTCGGCGTTGTCACTCGTAGCCGAGCGAACGAGTGCAGCGAAGGATGAAAGAGCGAACGCCGAGCACCGCGGGGACGAAAGACGCGAGGAGAAGACCGGGGAGGAGGGTGCAGCGGAAGCATAGGTGGAGGAGGGTGTGGTCAAAGCGTGAGAAGAAAAGTTAGTGTGGCAATGATGGCTATACGAGATGGCGCCCGAGTAGCGTGCGTCGTAAAATCTGTGAAAATCTGTACGATAACACAAAGGGCAGTGCCTTGCTATTTGAGGCTCGAGCCGGTTGCCTAAGGACGAAAACATATCGGAACAAATATTCGGAACTAGATGAGACATGTGTATGCTGCAATAAAGATCCAGAGACCACTGAGCACATCCTACATATATAATGGAATGCGACGAGAACCGTAGGTAACGTGCAACTCCCAGAAGCGCTTGGGTTTAAAGTGGAAGGAAACATAAACAGATCAGCCATAGAGATCAGCAAGAGACGATTAGAGTACTGGTGGAAAAAAAAACTGGGAAAAGATGGATACAACCTCATCTCTTAAAATCATAGGCAGCGGTACAAGGTAAATTTTTGAAAAAGAAAAATAATAATGAGAGGTATACAAAAATGCTAGATAAAGAACATGTATAGTATACCTGATTAAATCAAGCAGGCTAGGTGACTATTTGTCGCCGCCCCGTTTCAAAGGGGATGCCAATAAATCATTATCATCATCATCATCGTCTGCAAGTTGTGTCGGCGGCGGCTGCTGCTGTAAATCGCGCCCACGCCTCACCCAGATTAGCGAAGCAGTGGCGCAGCACTTCGCTCCTTTTGCAACGTGTCGCACGAGCCATTGTCCGCGCCATCCAGTATATCGCGAAATGAAAGCACACGTACAGCTGCACTCAAATTTCGCATTAGGGAGCATCGTAATCATCGGGGATTTTTTTTTCTGTGGCGTAGGACTCCTTAATGCCGGCACCCCTAATCATGATATGTTCTTGCGCTACAACTTGTCGAGAGGGTTGACGTCAGTCAATGAAGCCGTCGGACGTAGCATTGAAAGCACCCCGCTAATGCCGACCAGTGCGTACGAATGAAAAGCTTTGTGAATTGCGCTACTGAATATCTTCTAAATAGCTATTTCTATACTTAGCTTGCTTCTCTGGTCGCCCTAGTAAGTGTGTGACAGGCAGAACTAAACTATCCCGAGTCGCCAAAACACTCTAGCAAAATTGACGTTGAAGGAAATACTCTAAACAATTATTTTCTCGCCCGTTCAATGTGGGCCCGTAAAGCGAAATATCGCGAGTGTGTTCAGCCATGGCCGCTTCGTAGAAATAGTACGTTATCAAGGTGCGGGCAATTGTTTCACTTGTATCTATGTTATCACTCTCTCAAATAATAGTAAATAAAGTATGTTTTATGCTGCTTCATCACACTCAGAACTTACCGGCTTTATTGTATATTTCACTATATTGCTTCCACTGGCACTGTAGCAGCTAGAGCGAACCGCTCATTATCAGTTACGTCTCTAGGTCAGCGCGTACTTCACCCACTTGCCACGCAGAGTTTACGTGCAAGAACACACAAGCCTGAAAAAAAGACATCCAGGAATATTCACACCCGCAGGCAGAGTCTCGTGCCCAAGTAACGCCAGTGTTGCCGTACTGCTTATGTGTTCGTTGCATGTTAGCTGTAAAACCATCGTAAAGTACCATTTTCTTTTTCTTAGTAAGGTTGCACCAGAACATACTTACGTTGGCGTGCCTAATTAAAGAAGAAAAGATGAGTAAAAAATTCAAGATATTTTTATTCAAACCCGAATAATGACGTTTTGCAGCAATTTATCTGCTCTCGGTTTCCCCGATATATGCCCATGCCCGGAAAAAAGTTCAAGCACGCAGACCCACCGCCATGGCTAAGCTGTTGTATCTTACGCTGGTGAGACCGACTGAATAGGTTCAAATATCGGTCGATGTGGCTCCCTTTGGAAAAAGTAGAATGTAAGAACGCTTCGCGACTAGTGACGTTCAAGAACCCGAAGTGGCATCAATACCGAGACATACAAAAATGATATTCTGAGTTTTATGTGCAAGAATTAGGATCTGGTTGTGAGACAGGCCATAGGGGACGAGCACCAGAATAATTTCAACCACATGGAGTTCTCTAACGTGCGCCAAATGCACGGTAGGCGAACATTTCTCCGATGCGCCCCCATTGAAATACGACCGCCGCAGCCGGGAGCGAACCCGCGACCTCGTGCTCTATGGAGACCTTCATTACAGCTTTCTTGAAACGCTATGTGCTGCTTGGGAAGTTCATTTGCGCTACGCTCTCGACTGGAATCGTCTCTTTGTCTAAGTGTCGCGTCACAGGTGATAAAGATATAACAAATCCAAGGTAAAGACTGCCACTTCAGTGTCTCGCTCAACAAGCGCGTACGAGTTCCCGCAAAAATCGGAAAGGCACGACGAAAGTCGTCGTGAACAAAGTGATTGATCATCCAGCTCTTCTTTAAAATGCTGCTGGTGACTACGCAACACACAGCTCCAAAATCACCGTTATTAGAGATGAAAGATGGCGCTAGTGAATGCCGGTGGCCGCGCACCTTTCTCATAAAAGTTATTCACGTGAATTTCAAACAATATTAGAGATATAATTACAGACAGGTTACTGAATGGACTTATACAGTTGTCCAGGCAAAGATGCAATTGTCAGCAAATATGTTAATTCTATAGATTTTCTCGACACAAGCCTAACACGTTGTATGCATATCACACGTGTAACAATGTAATTACCTGCAAAATACACCCTAGTAATAAGTCTGCTACAAGGGCTGTTCACAAATATTTTCCATACATAATTCTTCGAGCTCGTTCTCAATAAAGCAAGTGTCGCTTCAAAACCAAGAATATAAAGCTAATGAGCGATATATGCGGGTTCATACTCTCGTCAGGCGCAGTCGTAGCACATATTGTATTGTATCGTATACTGCTCGAGGGGGTCACCCTTCCATCACCATTTATGAAGCAAGAAAACTCCCCTTTTCCACGTTTGAATTGTCTGCTATCGAAGAGCGCCGCTAAACGAACACGTAGTTTCGTTTCTTACATTGCACCAACATAATTTTTTTTGCACATCATTCCTGTGAAGTGTCATTTCACAATGTAACATTTGATCTCGTTTACAATCCGTACATGGTACGTATCATCTCAGCCACCTACGAGCCTACATTATCTAAACTCTTGTGATCATAACTATTTCAAAAATGCGCCTGAAAAATTCCTTTTGACTGGCTGCATGAACGCACCTTTAGTTCTACACAAACTTCCTTTTGTAACGCCCTGTCGGCCCAGAAGACATTGACAGTAGTTTGGGCACGAGTTGTTCATTCAAGCCGCCATGTCTGCTTTCATGCAGAACAGAGGGTGCAGCGAGCTACATCTTTTTCCCATGTTTTCATGTAGCATTTTACGCGCCGTGGCAGCGGGACATTTGCCTCAAGTTCACAAAGTATAGCGGCCGCGTGGGCTGTGTTATTAATCCCTATGCTTCCTGCCTGGATGCAACCGGGATGCTACTTAGTGAAAACAAAGACTTGATCATTACACGAAGCCCTCCGTATATTTGTTCTTACTGTTAAACGTTTGTATTTTAGCAAACTGTTGCATCGTAAGTAATTGAACGTACGACAAGACTGAAGCAGTGCAACACAGGGTAATTAACATGCTCCACCACAGCGTTTCTTTCAACTGGTTTCGAAGATAAAATAAAAGTGTGACAGCAAGAGGTTTATACACTTACCTGGCTCAATACCTGAGAGCGAACTAACTGTTAAAAAAGAAAGTACAAAGAAAAGGGTCAGTATTATTCTTTCTTTGTTATTGCACAGCGAAAACTGAAGGGGAGGATGTTGCAGGATTTCATAAATATTAAATCAAGGGTGCTGTTATATAAAATGATGACTTTCTTTTTTTTTCATTTCATGTATTTCACTTGCGAGCGAACGCCAAACGTCAACTCTAATGAAAAGTATGTTAACAGACATCTGATTTAAACTATGTTCTTGCGCGTGCCTATAGGTGCAAAAAACGTTCTTATTTTTATCTCCGAAAAAAACACCTGGCCAACATTTCGCAGGAATCGAGCGGATGTGCCAAAACCACGATTTGATTATGAGGCACGCCGTAGTGGGGGACTTGGGAAATTTCCACCACCTGGTGTTCTTTACCGTGCACCTAAATCTAAGTACATGGGTGTTTTCGCAGTTCTCCCCCATCTAAATTCCGCCGGGATTCGATCCCGCGACCTCGTGCTCAGCAGCCCAACACCATAGGAGCGGATGACTACTGCTGCTGTCTGGATTCGCGCGTGCAGTAAAACCAGCTGCGGGCAGAGCTACCGACTCAGTACAAAAAGAATGATGTCGCAAGCCGGGGACCACGCGGAAAGATAGGGGTCTCCCTTAAGTAGCTCTGTCAGTGGTTTCATAATCGAAGCGAAATTTTGAATGAAGCGGTGGAAGTACGAGCAGAGGTCAATGAAACTACGCAAGTCTTTAGAGACGTTGGCCTTGGGAATTCTTTAACAGCACGGAGCTTTGCGGCATCGGGGAGAACGCCTCTCTTCGACACGACATGTCCGAGAATTGTCAGCTTGCGTGCCCCAAAGTGACATTTTTTCAGGCTGAGTTGGAGGCCAGCGTCACTGAGACAGCGTAAAACCTTCTCTAAGCGATCAAGGTGAGTAGGAAAATCTGGTGCAAACACTACTACATCATCCTTGTCATAATTGGTGGAGGTTTGCTGGGTCCCCTGTAATCCTGGAATTGCGCAGCCGGATCCTCTCTGCCATCATGACCTCCGCAAACGCCACGAGATTACCACCACCTACTCTCCAGTCCTCCGTATGCCCCGGCACACTCCGTCAGCGGGACCCTCCCATCTTTAGCGGTGCTGATGACCACGACGTTGATGACTGGCTATCATCATACGAACGCGTCAGTCTTAACAACAAATGGGATGGCACCACGAAATTGACCACCGTCCCTTTTACCTCACCGGAATTGCCCACTTGTCGTTTCGTAACCACGAAAGCGAAGTCCCAAGCTGGACTGTGTTCAAGACAAAGTTCAGCGAGGTCTTCGGCCGCCCTGCTGTTCAAAAGCTTCGTACCGAACAGCGTCTGCAGTCGCGCTCTCAGCAGCCTGGTGAGACCTTTACGAGCTACATCGAAGATGTCATCGATCTCTGCAAACGCGTCGATGAATCCATGACTGAGGGCAATAAAATCAAGCTAATACTGAAGGGCATCGATCAGGACGCGTTTCAGATGCTGATTTCAAAGGGCCCCTCTACTGTTGCCCAAGTTATTGAACTTTGCCAAAGCTATGACGAGCTCCGCCGTCAACGCCTCCTCACCCGCCGTCCTGTTCTCAGGAATCGTTGTCCGGCTTGACCTCTGCTTTTAACGATCCCAGCCTCCTCTCGCAGATCAAGGCTTTCGTCCGGGAAGAAGTTGCTCGCCAGCTGTCCCTTATCTCCAACCCGCCGGAGCCCAGTTCGTCCATTAGTCCGACCCTACGACACGTTGCAGAAGAACAAGTGTCCGAGGTCCTTCCTCTGGAGCGGGCGCCTCAACTCACCGCCCCACTGACTTACGCCGATGCCGTCGCACGATTACGCCCACGACGTTCCGGGCTCCGTCTCTGATGCCTAGCCCCTCCTGTTTTTACCTCCACGCCAACACGACCTCCAGTCCACCGAGCAATTAATCCCTGGCGCACAGCGGACAATCG
Organism: Dermacentor silvarum; assembly: GCF_013339745.2. Taxonomy (NCBI): domain Eukaryota; kingdom Metazoa; phylum Arthropoda; class Arachnida; order Ixodida; family Ixodidae; genus Dermacentor; species Dermacentor silvarum. The sequence goes on from NC_051163.1 coordinate 134,078,506, forward strand.
GCCCATCTGCTATTCGTGTGGTATTCCCAGACACGTTGCACGCCTGTGCCGCCGCCGTCCACTTCATCCACGTGACGACCCACGCACAGCAGCGTACGACCATCCGTTGTCTTACGCTCCAGACCGCGATTTACCTCTTCCCCGCCCTAGCCTTCGCCCAGTTTCTGACCGCCGTTCTCCTCCTCGTCGTCGCTCGCTCTCCCCGATGCGTCGACGTCTCTCTACCGCTGACACGGAAAACTAAGCGGCGCAGTTCCCGAGGCCAGAACTGCATCATCGTCGCACCGCTCAAGCCCTCTTCTTTCGCCGCCCAACGTCATTGATGTCGCTGTTGAAGGTGTCTCTGTGCTTGCCCTCATTGACACAGGTGCCGCCATATATATCTTTGATTGCCGAAAAACTATGCCGCTCAATACGAAAAGTCACGACGCCTTTCTTCGGTCCATTAACCCGCACCTCCACCAATTATGACAAGGAAGTCTAGCACGGCTGTGGACGACACGAAGGACGCCGACAGGAAGACACAACAGCGTAGGTTTAGCCAGGCGCACCAAGAACAGCGTCGAGCCCGAGCCCCACTTCAGTAGCGGTGGCGATCCGGTTGCGGAGCTCTACACGATGCACTTCTTCCTTACGCTATCTAAAAATGGGTGACATCGCTGAAAAAAGACCGAAAAATGGCTATTCATTGTCACAATCGCGCCTGTTTTCCTCAGACTAAGGTCGCTATGAAGCACAGGGATCACGTCGCGAAATAGGTTCCCACATGTGAGATCAGCGCTGCTTTCTAAAAATTTCGTTGGCCTATTACTTTGATCGTACATCGAATTTGATTCAATTTTTTATGCACCACAAGGACCTGCAAAGCAAAGGCGTCACTCTAATTTGCAGATTGTTTCGCAATGAACCCCGATTGCAATTACGGCTATTAATTTTTGCAATAGCAATAATATGGACACTGCAAGCAGATTTGTGTCAATGGTGTCGCCGTCGTCATGAGGTTCCGTATGACTTCCTACGGCGATGAAATCGTCGCCGCGCGCCGTATGCTGTATGTGCGAGTGAAAGCGCGAGGGACGCGCGCTTTCACGGGGAGCGAACGCACCGCGGAGAGCGAACGCGACTTCCTTCGTCGCGCGATAGGCCGTGGAGTGACGGGAGGGAGGGGTTGCGACGTTCATCTGCGGCACCAAATGCGTATTTATATAAAAAGGTTGCGAGCCGAAAAGGTGGTAAAGACTTCCGACGCTGCTCGACGAGTGTGCCGTTCTGATCTCGTTGAAAACCTTCGAGCCGCCGCGGCCAGAGGCACCGGCAACAGTCACCAACGCCGCGCGCGTTCGTTGCGAACGCGGGCAAAACACCGACGGCGTCGACAACAGTTCTGCGCGTTGCTGGTTCTACTACATGGCCAAGTTTATACAGCTGATAAAAGTACTATCCTTAATCAGTATAGCTCTCTACTAATTTGCTATAGCAATTGATGCTTCGCCTTTCGGGTGAAACTGTGACGTTCTTTTTTTTTTTCGAACATCCCTTGCTTCATTCTTGCGAACTTCGAAAATGCGAGAACACAGGAAAAAAATTACGCCAGTTCCACGCTTGTGCAATCTGATAACACAGCGGAGCTCTGCATGCGTGGGTGTATAATGTAGTGGGTACGACGCTCGTCTTCGTACCGTGGGTCATCATCATCAGCCTATATTTATGTCCACTGCAGGACGAAGGCCTCTCCCTGCGATCTCCAATTACCCCTGTCTTGCGCTAGCGTATTCCAACTTGCGCCTGCGAATTTCCTAACCTCATCATCCCACCTGACTTTCTGCCGTCCTCGATGCCGTACCGTGGGTACCCGGATTCAAATCCCGCCTCGTGAAGAAAGTTTATGTTTTTTTTTCTTTCTCTCTCTCCTTCTTCAGATCTCTTTCTTTCTCTCTCTCTCTCTCTCGCTATCATTTTCTACTTCTGTCGGTCATAGCAAGTTGTGTTACAGTCCGCGGTACAATGCAACCATATGGTTCCATAAATGCACATTCAGCAAGCGCGGGTGTATAGCGCAGTCTTCAAGGTCCCAGTTTTCAACCATTCGCGACAACACTTCAGTGCTTTTATCTCTAAACCCCAGAACGCTTGTTTTTATCTCTCCCATTGAGGACACAGTTTAAATGGCGCATTACTATGCGCTGTCTTCCCGTGCAAAGGCGCTCTTGGATGTCATGGAAAAAAGGGCCCTGTCATCCACCTTATTGGGCGCGTACAAACACACAATACGCTACTCAATGTTGTTCAACGAAAAGTCAAGTACACCACACCGGCGCGACGCACACGAATAATGTGCATGCACCTCAAGCCGCGGCCACTTCTTTACAAAAAGTACGCATCCAGCCGATGTGCCCACAGCATGACTAACCACGACAAAAAACCTAGACGTGAAACGCCGCACCATGCTGCCAGTCTCGTCTTCACCGTCGACTTTGGTCTCCTGCACGGCCAGAAAAAGAGTGTCTCGAAGGAGCGCGTGCGGTAAAGTATACACGGTTCGAAGGCTCAAGTGACATGCGGCTTGACCGCATTTATGCATCAGTTGATGTCCTTCCAAAATGTAACAGCTATGAGGTAGTGCCAGTGTAGTTTTCAGACCATTGTTTAGTTCAGTGCTGCATTGGAATTGTAAAGAGAGGCAATGCTTTTTCATGGGAAACGTGGAAATTAAATAACATGCTTCTTCAGCACGAGTTTTACAATCGAGCAGTAAAAGAAGAAATAAGCAAAATTGACCCTAGTAAAAACCTCCAGGTATGGCAACAGTGGGAACTATCTAAAGAAACTTAAAAAAAATAACAGCACATCCACGAGGTCAATGATGATGGTGGGGCGAAGCTCCGGAGGCCACTTCACGAGCTCTCGCAGCCTCGGGATCGGCCTGTCGATACGCGCGCTTTCGCGCCGATTCCCTGTTCCTTACATTTTGAAGATCCGCTTCGCGCCGCAGCCGCGCGGCTTCTGCCTCTCGTTCTCGCACTGCGGGGTCTTCGCGCCGCCGCCGCGCTGCCTGTCGCGAAGCCGCGGCCTCGCAGGCTCTCACCGCGGGATTCTGCCTTCGAGCGCGCGCCGCCGCCGCCTTCCGTGCTCTCCGCTCCGCAGCCTTGTCTTCCATCCGGCAACTCCGAGCGAAAGAGAAAGCGCGCCAAGAGCGAGCACCTTTTATTATAACACCCCTAGCGGTAACCCGCCGCACTACATTGTAGGTTTTCTCATCAACTATACGAAAAACTAGCGCCATCTAGTGCCATTATATACACTTAAATATAGAAAGATCGACACTTACGCCATCTAGTGAACACTTCATAAAACTACAGGTGGCTACATACTACATCGGAGGAAGGACAGACCCACGCCCTAAGGAGCTTCGCCCCTAAAACTAAAGCAATAGACAGGGCTACGTGTATTCGTTACGAAAACAAAAAACAAAAAAAAAAACAGAGAGACTGACTTGGAGGCACTGTATACTTCATAAACTGCTCAAGCAGGAAAACCGAGCCCCGGAGAAATGGATTGAAGACATTAGAAAAGTTAAACAAAAGATGGAGCAAATTGATGAACAACGTTATCGGGGAGCGCTAGTGAGGGCAAGGGCAGAGGACACAGCTGCAGGTGAAGCGCCATCGAAACGAGCGCTAGAATTAGAAAAATCGCGAGCTCAAAGGAACGACGTTGAAGGAATAGAATGGCGCGGGACCTTATCGACAGACAGACTACATCAAAGCCGCTTTTAATGAGCCCTATCAGGTGCTGTTCGCGTTTCATACAGTAGATGTAACCGCATTTAAGAATGAGTTTCTGCGGGTTCTACCTCGACCGGATGACGAAAGAAAAGAGAGATGGGAACTGGTGATAACGGAAACCGAAGTTGAGCACGCAATAGATAACTTAAACCCCGGAAAATCGCCTGGACCAGATTGCTTTAGCGCCGCATTTTACAAAGAGTTCAAGAACGAAATTAGCCCTGTTTTGACTGTAATATTTAACGAGGCCTACAAATTAAACACGTTGCCTCCGTTCTATGGGTTGTCCCACACAGTCCTCATTCCTAAAACGGATGATATAGAGAAATTAAGACTGGTTACAGCATGCCGTCCCATAGCACTCACTAATGTCGAGTATAAAATCTTTATGAAGATATTGGCACGAAGATTGCAGACGGTGATACAGGACATAGTCGGGCCTCGCCAGACATGTGGGATAAAGGGGCGCTCCATCGTTACAAATATTCACAAAGCGCGCAGTGTACTTGAATGCTGTGATACCAGTGGTCGGGTTGCCATTCTACAGATCGACCTCGAAAAGGCTTTCGATTGCGTGGCTCATGAAATTCTGTTTGCCGTCTTATACCACGCTAATGTAGGTTCTGTTATCTGCGAAAGAGTGGCCCTGGCGTACCGAAAGTGCACGACGAGATTGATCGTAAATAAGAGTCTGGGGGCCCCCATAAGCGTGCACCGTTCGGTGCGCCAGGGCTGCCCCCTCAGCCCGCTATTATTTGGTATATACATTGCAACCCTGTGCATGAATATGTTGGTAAGCAACAGCATTAGAGGATTTAAGTTACAAGGAGCCGAAGTGAAACTGCTGGCATATGCTGAAGATGTTGCAGTTGTCACGGATGATCAGGGCAGTTTAATCGAGGCTGTCAAATGTGTCCGTAAATTCAGCCATGTCATCGGTACTGGAGTTAACTGGTCCAAGTGTCTTGGGCTCTGGCATGGAGCGTGGCCGGAGAAGCCAGACCTCTTCGCCAACGTGCCTTGGGTGACGACCCCGGGCAAGTACTTGGGCGTACCGCTCAACGCTTATAGCGATAGTGAGCAGTATTGGAAAGAGCAGACTAAAATGTTTCGGGAGAGTGCGGACAAGTGATGTAATAATTACATTCTTTAAATGTTACTTTTATGTTAATCATGTATTAACTCGTTTGTATGTTATTTTACAAGCAAATGGTGTTCTGCAGTGTGCTTCAAAGATTGTTTTGTATGTAGTTATGAAATGTCTGTTTTACAAACTGCTTTTGTAACTTGCAAATTCCGCTATCTCTGCTGCCCCAGCGAGGTAAGGCCTAGTCAGGAGATTTAAGCCCTCCTTTTGCCTTACCTCGCGGGCAAACCTTGTATCTGTTTTGCCCGAATAAAAAAAAAAAGAAAAAAAAAGTGGAAAGGAGCCAACCTGTAGATTTTTGCCAGAGCCACCGTTTGAAACATTTTCTTCATCAGCAAGCTGTGGTATGTAATGCAGGTATTGCATTGTTCACGGTTAAACGTTCAGAAGCTACACAGGGTCTTCGCAGTCTTTGTCTTGGCGTCTGAATGGGAGCGCTGCAGCCGTACCAACTTGTTCCGGCGGGTAAAAGACGGAGGTCTGGGACTGGATCCCCTCTTTTTAGGGCAGTTGGTAAACCGTTTCTTGTTTTTTTCGGGACGCAACAGACCCGTTTCTGCGTGCTGTATGCCAAATGAAGCTAAGCCGACGGCTGCCCGAGTACGTTGTTTCAACCGAAGAGCTTTCGGGAGGGATTAGGGGTTTCTACAAAGAAATCGTATCGCGTGTAAGGTTTCTAACAGCGCGGTTTTCGAATGATTACCTATTCAGTGTGAAACCTAAAAAACTGTATTGTGCTTTGCGTGACATTGTTTTCCCAGTGCCCTTGTACAGGTCCGTGTAGAGTGGAGGCCCAGTTAGTTATGTTTTAAAGAGAGTTAGAAACATGCAGGTGCCACCAGGAACGAAAACGTTCTTTTTTAAATTACACACCGGAACATTACCCGTTAAAAAGTTTTTGGAGGGAAAGGAATGGTTTTTACCGTAGGGAACACACTCTTTAATTTGCAAGCAGCCGGAGCCAATCGATCATGTTTTTTTTTTACACTGTTGGGAAGTCGTTTATTTTTGGGATGTCTTACAGAGAACAGTACGGAAAGAATTTCCACTTGACCCGTATGGCATTCGGTACTTAAGCGTATATAACGAGGATGGGGTGCCTTTTGATTTAATCATGCTTATGGGCCTCCACTGTATTTGGCGGTCCAGAATGGCAGGATATTACGTTGATAAGGATGCACGGCCCGCACGAATATTATTTTCTTGAGAGCATGCACTGGTTTGTTAAAATCAATAAGGCATTAGCGGAATCCCCCGAGTGGCTATCAAGAGTAGAGCCGCTTGTGGATCTGTGCGAATTCTAATTAGACGCAGCCAGCACGATGGTGGTTGAATACGCCTTCCCCTACTGTATATTGTAATTGTATATTGTACTGTTCTTTTTGTGCAATGTTGTGTGTCAAAGCCAGGCAATAAAGAAAAAAAAAAAAGGTGTATAGCGCAGTTATTATGACACTCGCCTTCGGACCGTGGGTAGCGGGGTTCGAATCCCGCCTTGCCGCGCAAGTCAGCTTCGTTTTATTTTTTCTTTCTCTCTGTACCTCCTCTCCTCCCATGCTCTGCTTTCACTCTCTCCCAGCCCGGCGATGCTGCCCACGACAACGAGACCAACGTAGCGAGCCGTTAACAGCTCTGCTGTGAAAAAAAAAAAAAACAGCTTCGCGATACCGTTGACATCACTCGACGGTGCATTAAAGATGTGAGTTCTCAGGTACTTTACCTTCAGAGAAGGAGCTCACGGAGCTGGCCTCGATACCTGAAAAAGAGAAACCCAAGAGTTGTATGAATAAATTTGCTCAGTCGTACGTACCCATACCCCTAGAAATAATGGTATCCTGTGAATACAAAAGAGGCTTAAAACATAAAAGTGGGCTGGAGGATCCTGCTACAAGCCAGTGACTGGAACTTGTGACACCTCATTTTAAATCGGCCTAGTCGCCGGAAACGTCGGAATCTTCCGGAAAAGATTGGCAGAGTCGCACGAAGGGCAAAGCACTGAGTGCAACAGCAATGGTTACCGCTGCGCTTGAACTCCTCGGGAGGTGTTCTAACAATCAGCAGCTGCACCAGCCAATTTTTAGGCCCACTGCAGGGCGAAGGCCTCTCCCAGCGATCTTCAATTACCCAAGTCTTGCGCTAGCTGATTCCAACTTACGCCTGCAAATTTCTTAATTTCATCACCCCGCCTAATTTTCTGTCGTCCTAGACTGCACTTCTCTTCCCTCTAACCCAAATGTAACTATAATGGTCCACCGGTTATCTGTCCTACGCATTACATGGCCTTCCCAGCTCAATGTTTTTCCTTGAATGTCGACTATAATATCAGCTGTCCCCGTTTGCTCTCGGATACACAAGGCTATCTCCCTGCGTCTTAATGTTACGCCTAACATTTTCGTTCCATCACTCTTTGCGATGTCATGAACTAGTTCTCAAGCTTCTTTGTTAACTTCCAAGTTTCTGCCCCGTATGTTAGTTCCAGTAGAATGTAATGATTGTACACTTTTCTTTCAATGACAGTTTAACGGGTCTCAATAAAGTACCTAGATGTTAATGCGTTAAGTTAGGACCGCTTCGGAGAGGCGACTCTTGACTGAAAATGGTGGCTTCCGCGAACTGATCGAGGGTGGTCATTGGCTTAGAACTAAAGTGCATTCCCTCGTCGAGTGAAAGAGGGAAACCAAAGCGATAAAACAGTGGGACTTGAGTGTTGGGAGAACGCTCGATTATGTAGAACGCTCGGAGATGTAAACGCTACTACATGCAAAGATGGTAGTATGTAGACGGCACCATGAAATATCATGGAACCCTTCTTGTAAAATACCAGATGTAAATTTGTATATAAAACCAGTTTTCTGATCTCCCTGGATATATCCTCCTCTCGGCGCCTGGCACGGCACCATACATGGAACCTTGACGGCTGCTCGGACCCTCGGCTTTCGCAACAGTGGCTGGCAGCTTATGGGATCGCCCGGCGTTGGCTACATCGGTGTGGTGAGTGCTACGCGTTTGCTTCTCTTTTCGCCAGACTCATTAGCGCAGGTAGTCGGTAATGGTGGTTTGGTGTTGTTAGTGATTTTGTCTCACAGACCAAGAACATAGTGTCTCGGGGGCTCAGTTACAAGGGGTAAGAAACACAGGGTGCACTGTAAACACGGATAAGTTTAAAATCCAGGAACTCCTCTAAAAGTTGTGAGCCGATGGACATTTTGTTTGGCTCTGCGGTAGGCAAAAGTCAACAATTGGAGCTTTTACAGAATGAGGAAGTGATTTGGGAGAAGGCCGATGAGGCCATGAAAATTGTTTCCTAAGGAAAGGAGCACGAAGAGAGAAATTCTGCGGTCTCGTGATGGTAGCAATAAGGACGGGCTTAGGGCCTGAGTTTGCGCTTCATGTCGCCAGAACTCGCCAGTACAAGTAGGTAGTTGCTAGGAGAGTGATTTGTGGTTTCTGGCGGGCACCGTATTGGGAATTCACCTTCTTTAAAAAAACGAGATTAGTTTTAAGTAAGGGTAATTTTGAAGGCAAACAAGATCGCTATGGAGAAATTTAGAGTGCAGGACCTCCTTCTAATTTGCGAGAAGTTGGGCATTTCTGCCGACTCCGCAAAAACGAAAGAAGCTGTTCTCGACGTCATGAAGGCAGAGGATGTGACGGTCGAGGAGGCTGACGAGGCTTGGGAAAACATTGTTGAAAGAAAGGAAAAGGCAGAGGAGTGCGAGACTCAACAGCGTGAAGCCGAAGAGCGCAAGCATGAGGCAGAGCCCGACAACGCGCTCTTCGAATGCAAGAGCTTGAACGGAAATGCCAGATGCTTAGATGGCAGACAGCACGACGCCAGCTCCACACGTTCAGGACGAAAGAGGACGTAGTTGATTTCCTCGCCCGTTTTGAACAAGTGCGTGAGGAAGAAGGTGTCAGCCGGGACTCGTGGAACGAGCGATTAGGAGCACTGCTCCCGTTTAGTGTCGCTGCGTCTTTCATGCATTGCTTGTCCCAGGAAAAAGCGCGCGACTACGACAGGGCTAGGAGGGCTTTGTTCAGGCGCTTTGGTGTAGCATGGCAGGCCGACTTCGAAGGCCCAAATGAGAGTGAAAAAGCCGAACCTATCGAAGGTAACATTAGCACTGAGACGGCTAGTTTAGAAAGCTTTGGAAAAGGTGTGATGCAAGTGACACACACACAGAGCGAAGAGAGTGGCGGTTTTCCTGCACCAGAAACGGAAGGCGCTTTAGGCCAAGTGAGTACGGCGGCGGTAATTTCAGCCAGCCTGCCAGATAAGTTCCCCTATTTATTTACGAATAGATCAGAGAAGTCGCCGACGGATAGGCGAGTGTTTTCTCTAAAGAGGAACAAGAAGAGTTTTTCTTCTCGGAGCAGGGAGAGCTCCTTCTCCAGTAAGGGAGCTTTCCGGGCAAAAGCACATGAGGAGACTCGGAGACTGCTAGGCGTGTCCCCTATTGAGCAGCGGTCAGAGGACCAAGATACGATTCCAGAGGAAGCTGCAAGCAGTGACGAGTTAAACGTGTTAGTAGCCGGAAGCGAGGTGAATTCGGTCACCGAAGTGAGCGGTGGTTTTCCCGCCCTAGAATTTGTGGCCGACTGCGAAGGCCAAGACGACAGTAGCAAAGCTAGTCTTGATAGTGCTAGTTTAGAGAGCGCTGAGAGGGCTGTTGAGCCAGTAGTTAACGGACACAGTGACAAGCGCGAAGAAACAGCTGTTTCGCCATTTAGCGAGGCTGTTCTGGAAGCAGAGGCCGACTTCGAAGGCCAGCGAGAAATTCTGCATGCAATCGAGGGCAGTGGTAGAGCTAGGCCAGTTGAAGATAGAATTGATGACGAGCTAACTTGCTCAAAGATCACCACTGGTCATGTTCTATTACAAAGGCAGACGCACTGAGAAACTCGAGAGGGCAACGAAATTGCAAGTGCGTGTGCCGATACCGCAAGCTCTACGAAGCATGCCAAACAGAAAAGGAGTAGACGCAAAACGAGAAAGGCGGACGCGGTCCAGCCGCTTGAAATTAAACGTGCGAAGGCGCGAAGGCGCGAAGGCGACAGGGGCAAATTCGCTAAGGTCAGAGTCCAGGCAGAGAGCGTGAAAAAGCGTAGGAGGGTAACTCTCAAGCTGAACCGTTTGCTAAAATCGGGGATCGGCGTGACGCACGTTGCGAAAAAGAGAGTTTCGCGAGGATTCAGGCGTGGTGACCGTCGCCTGACCGCACCGCGTAAAGTGCATTGTAAGCACAGGGACAAAGGGCTGTTACAAAGGACAAAGGCCTGTAGGCAGTTACAATGGCCGATCACTGGCGGGGGAAAAGAACAGGGTCTGCCTAGCAGATAATGGGACAGTGCGCGCACGGGTCGGTCAATGCATCCCCCTCCCAGCACTTGGGAGCGGCTGTCCTAAAGTCGCAGCTACAAGGTGTGTCAGGCAAATTAGTGGTTTTTGCGTTCTTCGCGACGGCACCTTGCCCAATCCCCGGAATGCGCGACCCCCTCGAGTGCGTTTGAAAAAAAGGGGTGCATTTTAGGCCAGAGAATTGAGAAAACAGGAAAACGAGTTGCAAATAGTTTTGTCTTTTGTATTCATTTTGCGGGAGATTAAGTGAATCTGGAACATTTGACAGGCATAGGGAATACCGCAGTTCTTTTTTTTGTTAGGTTGTTAACCTCTTCGGCTCAGGTAAAGAATTGAATTGCGCACAGTGTCAGGGTTGGAAATAGTTTAGAAGGTCACGCGCAGGTTGCGCCAGTTGATGACCTGAGCTTTTGCGCGAGTTAATGACGCTCCGATGTTTTTTTGTGATTTTTTTCGAGGCGCGTTTCGTAAGTTGCGTTCATTAATTTTAATTTCCTGGAGGATATTTCTTTTGCACGACTTTGAGCTTTAGGGACTTTTGTTTGGCAGTATACTTCAGCTGACTTAGGAAAGCGTCGGATGGTTGTTCCCGCACGCACGTGGAGAGGACCGCGCGTTAGAAACTGGTTGCGCGGATCGGCTTTAGCGATAGGTTTATTTTCTCTGCAACATATTGCCAAAGGGTATCTCACATAAATACGGCCACCTGCTCACAGGGAGCTTAGCATTAAAGCTGCGCAAGTTCGAAGTGCGCTAGGGGAAATGCAGAATAAGTCAGGCCTTGTGAGCCAATTTGGGCACGTGGTAAGTCGTAGATGGTTTGACCATTTGTTTATTTAAAATTGGGGCATTATGTAATGATTATGTAGTCCTCTTGTGCTACGTGTTACGGAACGTTAATTGGTGAAGGCCAGTTCTCCCTTCACCTTCCTGATCTGTGGAAGCGCTAATTCATAATTACTTAGCTTCGTTACATAAAACCAGTTGGTGTCTGTAAAGACACATCATCGGAAGTTTCTTGGTACTTGTCCGGATTAACGCGCACCTTGTGTTTCAGGGTTTTCTTTAGATAGGGGGTTGTCAGATTTTTGGAATTGGCAAAGTCTGGCGATGAGAGTGGCTTGCAGTGGCGCTCGTAGCATTGTGTGTGGCTGACGAAGGTCCCTCCTTGGAGCATGTCATCTTGCATTTGCGCAGTCCATTCAGAGCCCACCTATGAAGAGGCCTTTGGCGGAAGATCCTCATTCCTGGAAGCAGCGGCTCCATGGCTTTGAGCGAAGCAGGCATCAAACCGGCTGAGCTGCATGGAACAACTCGACCTCCCGATGCATCATCTGGTGGCGGGGGTGCTGTTGTGTCTGGACAAAGGAGGCCTCATCGAGAGGCGTGAACAAATCAAGCGCACTTCACGCTTGTCGTTTCTCGTGGCCGAGGAGTGTCAAAGTCAGTCACCTGGGACTGATGGATGAGCAATTAGTCCCCAGGCTGCAAGGAGTCATCGGCCTCATGCGTCGATAAATGGCAACGTTGCCCTTTCGTGTGTTTCCGTGAATTACCAGCGCCGCCCGAGCTACGACGAGGCCCGGCGCCGACTGCGACGCGCCAACCTGGAGCCCCTTTCGTGACAACAGCCACCGCCCTCCCTGGAAATGGTGGCTTCCGTGAACTGACCGCTATGCACAGGCAACTCGTGGCTGGTAATGGTGGCTTCCGCGAACGGACCGCTTCGGAGAGGCGACTCTTGACTGAAAATGGTGGCTTCCGCGAACTGATCGAGGGCGGTTATTGGCTAAGAACTAAAGTGCACTCCCTCGTCGAGTGACAGAGGGAAACCAATGGGATAAAACAGCGGGCCTTGAGTGTTGGGAGAACGCTCGACCATGTAGAACGCTCGGAGATGTAAACGGTACTACATGCAAAGATGGTAGTATGTAGACGGCACCATGAAATATCATGGAGCCCTTCTTGTAAAATACCAGATGTAAATTTGTATATAAAACCAGTTTTCTGATCTCCCTGGATGTCTCCTCCTCTCGGCACCTGGCACGGCACCATCCATGGAACCTTCGTGGCCGCTCGAACTTCGGCTTTCGCAACAGCCAGCAAGGGATGCCGTTCACGCTCTGTCTCATGTAAGAGGCCGCCGGTGGCGCGAAAAAGAAGAGGAGCACGCGATGCCCGGTGTTCCGAGCGGCGCGAGCGCGCGAGGCGCACGAACCGAGGCATAGTCGAGGGATGAACGGCGCTGTCCGTGGAGTTTCAACGTGGCACCGGGTCAGGAAGGTCGCATCTCCAGCTATGTTCTGGCGACGGGAGACTTGGGGGTCTGGTTGAGTCCGCGACGCTGGCCGTCCAAGGTGTGGCCGTCGACCTCGGCAAGTTCGGGCGAGGCTCCTGGACGAGCTGCAGCTTCTCACGGCAGGACCAGGCACCCCAGAGAGGCTCCCCCTTCTGCGGCAGACCGGCACGTTTGATTCTCCTCGGGACGCCACGTCGGCACTCCTGAAGAAGTTTCGACGCATCCCGACGCTAGGCCTAGGCAGGTGGGCCTAAGCAACGCCGAACGCCATTGCTGACGAGCCGACGAGCTCATCACCGACGAACCGACGAGCTCACCGCCGACAAAAGAGGCAACGCGAGTCGTCGGCATCTTCGGCAGTAACGACGCCCCGAACGAGTACGACTTGGACCCGACGAGAGGAACTTCAAGTCGTCGGTCCGTAAGAGCCTACGTTTCTGATTTGCAACGCAGTTAGGCCGGGGCCAGGGTGGCCAGACTTTGGCGAGCGAAGACTAGGACTGACCTAGAGACTTATAAGGCGGAGCTAGGCTCCGGAAATGAGATAGTCCTTATTTAGTAGCGTTGTATTTAGTTAGTGTGTTGGATTTTCTATTAAGTAAGCATCTACGTGGAGTTATGTTTAGTTTGGCGTGCCCTTAGTTTTGAGTTTCAGTTTCAGTGTTGTGTGTTGCGTGCATCTAACACTCCTGTATATATTAAATCTTCGTTTGCCGTGCCGCCAGTCGTCTCTCTCCTACATCGAGAGTAGCGCATGCTCGCAACTCTCCGCACTCCCAAGTAAAGGTGACAAATATTGGCGAGCTTGCCAGGATTGATACGGCCCAGTCACCGATAGTCGGGAGTTGTAAAGATGGAGTTGGAACGGTTGGCGGCAGTAGCAAAGGATTTGAACATGACTAAGGAGGAGGCGATGACATTCTTTGAATATGCTCGGCAAGAACGGGATAAGCAGCAGCAACAAGCACGCGAAAATCATGAGCGCGAGAAGGAAATTTTAGAGTAAAGTTAAAGTTGGCAGAGATGAACGCCGGGTCTCGCGAGGGGTCGATTTCCCCCAGGTCGGCGTCATCCGACTTGACTTCGCCCAGGCCCAAACAGATTTGCCCAAGAAAATTGATGGCTCCCTTTGATGAGCGCAGAGATGATTTAGATGCGTATTTGCATCGCTTTGAGAGAATAGCGGTCGGGCAAGGCTGGGCAAAGAATGAGTGGGCTAGCGCCTTAAGCCTGTGTCTAGTTGGTGAGGCTTTGAGTGTGTTTGGACGGATGCCCGCCGAAGAGAGTCTAGACTACGACAAAGTAAAAAACACTTTATTGCAAAGATCCCGGCTAACCGCTGAGGGTTTCCGCGAAAAGTTCAGGTCATGCAAGCCGGAAGACGCGGAAACTGGAAAACAGTTTGCATGTAGATTAACAAACTACTTTGAGAGATGGATGGAGTTATCGGAGGCCAACAAGACATATGAAGGGGTGCGGGACAAGGTCGTAGGAGAGCAATTTCTCGCCAGGTGCAGTGACAGTCTGGCGATATTCCTGAAGGAGAGGAAATTAAAAACAGTAGAGGAAATGGCGGCGCATTCAGATCAGTTTGTAGAGGCGCAGGGTCTAAGGAATTTAGGAAAGAGTGGCAAGGACGCGCCGATGGCAGCAGTAGGGGAGACGAGGAATCGGGGTCCAATGAACAGGCAAGGGACTCCCCAAAGATGTTTTCTCTGTAACCGGCTAGGACATATAGCAATGAACTGTCGGGTGAAGGATAGTAGACGTGGTCCACCAGTGGTTTGCCAGCTATGTCAAAAGAGAGGGCATGGAGCGCACGAATGCAGATCAGGATACGCAGACAAAGCTGCATGTATGATGAAAGGTAAAGAGGGTGAGCCGAGAGAAAAGAACATGCCCGTGGTGGAGGGAGAAGTTCGAGGACGCAGGGCCACAGTTTTGAGAGACACGGGGGCGAACACAGTATTGGTTAGGGAAAGTCTGGTGCCGTCAGAGAACATGACCGGCTATTTAAAACCAGTCATTTTGGCGGACAGGTCCGTTAAGTATTTGCCAGAGGCGCAAATTCAAGTTTCGACACCATTTTTTACGGGATTGGTCACAGCTAGGTGTGTAGAAGATCCTCTGTTTGACTTGATGTTGGGGAATGTATCAGGGGTGAGAAGGGCGGATGACCCAGACCCTAACTGGAAGAGGACAGAAGATTTAGAGAAGAGAGGGAAACCAGAAACGCTACAAGAGGAGTCACCTGAGGTAGAGGTAGCAGCGGGAGTACAAACGCGAGCCAGGAGTAAGAGTACTAAACCCTTAAAACCATTACCGGTCACGAACATTAAGGGGTTGAGCATAACGGTCGCTGAGTTCAAGGAATTACAGGAGAAAGACGAATCATTGCAGAAGTACGTACAGAAGCTAGGGGAAGTAGTACGAAGACAAAGAAGTCGAAACGTGGCGGAGTTTTTCAAGAAGAACGACTTATTATACCGGAGGTGTGTGTTCAATTCAGGAAGAGAGGTTCAGCAGTTAATGGTCCCAAAGGAACTGCGAGAAACAGTAATGAAGATAGGACATGACAGTGTGATGGCAGGACATCAAGGGATAGGGAGCACGTTGGCGAGAATTACAGAGGAGTTCTTCTGGATTGGAGTACAAAGCGACGTGAAGAGATACGTCAGGTCCTGCGATATATGTCAAAGGACGGTGGCGAAGGGTCGTGTAGGAAAGGCACCGTTAGGAAAGATGCCTATTGTTGAGCTACCATTCCACCGTGTAGCGATTGATATTGTAGGACCCATTAGCCCCACATCCGGGAAAGGTAACAGATATGTGCTCACGTTAGTGGATGTTGCCACCAGGTATCCTGACGCGGTAGCACTTAAGACGGTAGACACGATTCAGGTGGCCGAAGCATTATTAGAAATGTTTTCCCGGTACGGCGTTCCAAAGGAGATTTTAAGTGACAGGGGCTCTAACTTTACATCGGAAGTTATGAAAGAGATAAACAGGCTGCTGGTCCATAGATCAAAAGCTAACTACCCCGTACCATCCAATGGCCAATGGGTTAGTGGAAAGGTTTAACGGGACATTGAAAACAATGATCAGGAGGATGTGTCAAGAGAGGCCAAAAGACTGGGATAGATACTTGCCAGCGCTCTTTTTCGCGTACCGAGAGGTACCACAAGCCAGCATAGGGTTTTCTCCATTCGAGATGATTTATGGCAGAGCAGTCAGAGGGCCCACAACTATTCGCAAGGAGTTGTGGACTGAAGAAGAACTGGGTAGTGAAGAAAAGACGACCTATACCTATGTATTAGAGCTGAGGAACAGGTTGGAGAAGACGTGTAAGTTGGTCCATGAGAAGTTAGCGCAGGATAAACAAGCTCAGAAGAAATATTATGACCGCAAAGCAGTGCATAGGAGATTAGAAGCGGGAGATAAGGTGTTAGTGCTGCTCCCCACAGACCATAATAAAATTTTGATGCAGTGGAAGGGACCTTTCATGGTGACGCAGAAGAAGAATGAGTTGGATTATGAAATTGAGGTGCAGGGTCATAGAAAGGTGTTTCATATTAACATGTTGAAGAAATATGAAGATAGAGAAGAAACCGGAAAAGGGGAGGATGACGCAGGAGCTAGAGTTTGTATGGTAATCGCGGAGGAGAATGACCATGGCGAGGTACCAACGTATGTTGATAAGAAGACTATGGGTGTGGAGAGCGTCAAGTTAAATCCAGCCCTAACAAATAAACAAACAAAAGAGCTGAAAGCGCTAATACACAACGTTGAAGTATTGTTTTCCGATTTACCGGGGCGGACGAATGTAGTACAGTGTGAGCTACAGTGTTCCACAGAAGAGCCAGTACATGTAAAACAATACCCTCTACCGCTGGCAATGCAGGAAACCATAGAGAGGGAGGTTGAAGAGATGCTGAAACAAGGTACCATTGAAAGGGCAAACTCTCCCTATAACGCACCGCTAGTGGTGGTTAAAAAAGCAGATGGCCCCAACAGGGTATGCGTGGATTTCAGGCGCCTGAATAACGTGCTAGAAACTGACGCGGAACCAATACCCAGAATAGATGTAGTGGTGGCAAGGGTAGCTAAAAATAAATATTTCTCAAAGCTCGACCTGGCAAAAGGGCATTGGCAAATACCAAAGGAGGAAACGTCCAGAAGGAAAACTGCATTCTCATGTTCGAAGGGATTATTTCACTTTAGATATATGCCGTTCGGATTGAAAACTGCAGCAGCTGTGTTTACGAGGTTGATGAGACAGGTGTTGAATGGTGTGCCGCATGTCGAACACTATATTGACGACATCTTAGTTGCCACAGACACGTGGGAAGAACATTTACTAGCCCTGGAACAGTTATTAGTAAGAATCAAGGATGCAGGATTGACAATCAAACCCACCAAATGTGAGTTAGGTTATGCTGCTGTAGAATTCTTAGGGCACAAGTTAGGAATGGGCATGGTTGAACCCAGGGAGGATACGCTGGAGAAGATTCAAGCGGTATGCAGACCACGGACTAAGAAACAGGTGCAATCGTTTCTAGGTCTGACAGGGTTCTATAGAGAGTTCATCTCACATTACGCTGAAGTGGCAGGTCCTCTGATAGAATTAACAAAGAAGGGAGCGAGTAACATAGTAGAATGGGAAGATAGACATCAGAAGGCCTTTGAGATGTTAAAGAAGAGTTTGGTTCATCCACCGGTTCTTCTAGCACCGGATATACAGAAAGAGTTCGTACTTCGCACAGACGCATCAGACAAAGCGTTAGGAGCAGTACTTTTGCAAGAGAAAGAAGAAAAAATCCATCCCGTGTTTTTTGCTAGTAGGCGACTAAATAAGGCTGAGCAAAATTATTCTACAGTAGAAAAGGAATGCCTAGCTCTCGTTTGGGCTGTGAAAAAGTTTCACATATATCTATTCGGCAAACAATTTCGGGTCCAAACAGATCACCAACCACTACAGTTTTTGAGCAAAGCTAAACTGACAAATGGTAGGTTAATGAGATGGAGCCTCACCTTGCAAGAGTATTGCTTCCATATACAATATATCAAAGGCAGACAGAATGTGGGAGCGGACTTCATGAGTAGGGCGATTGACAATTGAGACTGTGAAATATAACGCGGACGGGACTAAGGTGAATACATAGGTGAAATGTGCACAAAGTGAACTCTTAAACGTGGTGAACAGTGCAACTGGTGAATTGTGCGGTGAAGTGTGTGGTGGTGTTGTGTAGTGCATCAAGTCTTCACACGAACCAGCACCAATGTCACTACGAGGAGTCACAGTCATCACCTGAAGGCCAAGAGTGAGCAGTTTTTTGAGAAAAAACTCTTGAAGAGGGGGCCTATGTCACATGTAAGAGGCCACCGGTGGCGCGAAAAAGAAGAGGAGCACGCGATGCCCGGTGTTCCGAACGGCGCGAGCGCGCGAGGCGCACGAACCGAGGCAAAGTCGAGGGATGAACGGCGCTGTCCGTGGAGTTTCAACGTGGCACCGGGTCAGGAAGGTCGCATCTCCAGCTATGTTCTGGCGACGGGAGACTTGGGGGTCTGGTTGAGTCCGCGACGCTGGCCGTCCAAGGTGTGGCCGTCGACCTCGGCAAGTTCGGGCGAGGCTCCTGGACGAGCTGCAGCTTCTCACGGCAGGACCAGGCACCCCAGAGAGGCTCCCCCTTCTGCGGCAGACCGGCACGTTTGATTCTCCTCGGGACGCCACGTCGGCACTCCTGAAGAAGTTTCGACGCATCCCGACGCTAGGCCTAGGCAGGTGGGCCTAAGCAACGCCGAACGCCATTGCTGACGAGCCGACGAGCTCATCACCGACGAACCGACGAGCTCACCGCCGACAAAAGAGGCAACGCGAGCCGTCGGCATCTTCGGCAGTAACGACGCCCCGAACGAGTACGACTTGGACCCGACGAGAGGAACTTCAAGTCGTCGGTCCGTAAGAGCCTACGTTTCTGATTTGCAACGCAGTTAGGCCAGGGCCAGGGTGGCCAGACTTTGGCGAGCGAAGACTAGGACTGACCTAGAGACTTATAAGGCGGAGCTAGGCTCCGGAAATGAGATAGTCCTTATTTAGTAGCGTTGTATTTAGTTAGTGTGTTGGATTTTCTATTAAGTAAGCATCTACGTGGAGTTATGTTTAGTTTGGCGTGCCCTTAGTTTTGAGTTTCAGTTTCAGTGTTGTGTGTTGCGTGCGTCTAACACTCCTGTATATATTAAATCTTCGTTTGCCGTGCCGCCAGTCGTCTCTCTCCTACATCGAGAGTAACGCATGCTCGCAACTCTCCGCACTCCCAAGTAAAGGTGACACGCTCCCCTGGCCAATCTACCGGCTGCAGTGAGTACCGCAGCCGCCACCAGCCCTGGCTCAACGGCTGCCGTTCACGCTCCCTTGGCCACTGGTCCGGCTGGCCGGAGTACTGCGGCCGCTGTCGCCGCCTTAGGATGCGCAGATTCCGCCCCTGGCTCAACGAGCGCCTCAACCGGCTGCTTAACCGATGTCATGCGAGCCATCTCGCTGCTGTCCCAGCAGCTGGACTACATCGTTTCAGCCACTTCCGGTTTCCCGCTAGCTGCCTTAGTATCACCGGCTGCCTTGGAACTACCGGAGTTCCACGGATTTCCGAATGACCCTATTCTATGGGTAGAAGCAGCCAATGCGCTCGGGGCACGCCATGCCTGGCCCGATAACACGATAAGGCTGGTTGCAGCGGGGCGACTTCGAGGTGCCGCCAAGGCTTGGGGAAACTACGAAGGTATCAAACAGCGTCCTGGCCTGAATGGAGTGCAGCCCTAATAGCTGCTTTTGGCCAGCTACCTTCTTCCTGTGGTGAGTCCAACGAGCGAAGTTTTGCGCACGGCGCTCCGGCGAACCAGTGCTTCGATGCTGCGGCAGGTGTGCCCAGCAACACGTTGACGGAGAGGTCCGCAGGCTACCTCGCCTCAGATGCCGGCTCACCGGGGGCCGCCGTCTGCTTCACCCCAGACGATGGGAAGCGCATGGTGCCCACCGCTTCCACTAGTATCACCTAGTAGAACCACCTAGTAACCGCTCGCTCCCTTATGCCTCTACTGCCCCTACATTTCCGAGCATCAGTTGCGGCTCGTCGTCGTCGAAGTTCGCGACCGAGAATCAATGGTTCAGCAACAGCGGCAGCGAGTCGAGACCTCAACCACCACCGCATCGGTCACAGGCCTCCAGTTCCAACAGCTCCACGTCGGCGTCCTCCGCCATTCATAGCGAACCCGGCAGCAAGGCCTACAGGATAGCTGATGAAGCTGCATCCGCAGCGCTTCCGGAAGTGGAGGCATGCGGTGACGACGCGGGAAATGCGCAGTACTGCGACCCTTGGGACACGAACCCATCCGCCGTGGATCTTCGGCTGCTGAGGGCCGAGGAGCAGCGCAACAAAAGCCCCACTCCGGCACACGCCACCCCTGCCGCAAAGGGGGCGCCGTCCACAAACGATATGGCCCGCCAGCGGCGCATCTACGAGACGGCGTCATACTTACGTTTCAAGCAGCGAGATCCCAACCAGGGCTTGGACCGAAGGGCCCAGAGTCCCTGGGCTGCAGCGGCAGCCGCGTGCAGGCCGGCTCTGCCCAGTGCCGTCGTTGTCCTCGTCTTCGGAAGTTTTACTTGTACCAGGTCGCAGGGAAGGCATTACGGGGCAGCCTTCACTGCGAGATGCCTGTTGCCCGAGGCCACCACCGCATCAGGGGAGCAGTGGCAACACTTCGGTGTCTTCTAGCGTTCAGCTGCAAGCAACCCCAACACCTCGTAGTTCCAGCGGCAGTGGCAGTGGCAGTCCTTCAGTTCCAATTCCTGCTACAGCATATCATGGTTTGGCGTTCGGGCAGGCGTCGGCGGCCATTGACCAGAGCCATCCATTACTACAGTCGCCTATTTCTGAGGACCCCCCTGCTGCACCTGTCGACGATGTCGCTGTTAAGCGATGCATCCACACAGTTGTCGGGGCGCTTGCTTCCTTCGGAGTCAGTGCAGTGCCCAGGGCGTAGTGACCACCGCAACGAAGTGTCGCTTCAGAATGGCTACGACTATGCCCTCCGGTCATTCAGAGCATCACCATCCTTATGCGGCATCTCCAACTGTTCCTAAGATAGTACTCGGAAACCTGAGGACAGGCGGGGAAGAAATTTTGCAGTCGCACCACTCACAGTGATCAATGAAGCACACTTTGAGTTCTATCTGTTGTCTTTTGTCACTGGACCTTGTGTGATCCGACTACATAGACGACAAGATTTGTTACCACTTTCTGGAATGCACGCGGGCGCCTCCAGTCGTGCACAGATCGCACGAGTCATGTATAGATCAGTCGCTGATCACAGTCCAAAAGTGGACAACTGTGCACGCCACTATCGTTGTGCTTTGAGAGCAACCTGCGTTTCGGGGGACCCCCGCTAGGAGGCCACGGTGTGCGGACGTGTTTTCGCATGGGCTCCTCTTCCGTATCTGTGTTTTGGATTTTTATCGAGTCCGGTGCCCGATTCATCCACACCATACGACTCATCTAGTGGACCGGAGCTACCCGATACCATTGGGGTCACGGTGAGTCCATTTTCCATCAACTCACGAGCCTTAAATACGTCGACACGGGGAACGCCCCTATAAGCCTAACGGGACCGGCGTCTGTTCAACCTAGGCACGGCTCCATCGATGCATGTCGCTCACGGCGGGCACCGCTCCACCTCGCGCTCTTACTGACAACATTGCCAACCACGGCCCTGCAGCATGGCAGCGTCTAACGTCATTACCGCTGTTATGCACTGTTTAGGAGTGCCCTAACGATCAAACGGTGCCAACAATCCTTAGCGACGCCGAAGACGCACTCACAACTGCCGACAAGCCAGCAACTATCGGAGCATTGAGCGATCGCGACGCTGCCAGCGTTCCCATGACCGAACAAACGAATGACTCACAACCGGGGGAGGACATGGACGAGGATTCCCCACCTTTAGCGATCGACAAGGACACCATAGAAGACGAAGCCTACAACGGTGCCTGCTGGAAGGTGGTCCGGAACAAGCGACGCGCCCGCAACGCTGCTGCCCACGCAAGGGCGTCGCTCCATCAGAACGCCTCTGCACAGCCTTCCGCCGAGCCCAGGCAGAGCGGGCCAAAGCACCTGCCTCTTCTTCTCCACCGAAATGAAGGGTTATCCTCCGGCCTCTCGAAGGCCTCAGATTAGATAAATGGCCCAGACTAAAGTTAGCCACCGCGCTTTGGACAGTGGCCGGAGTGAGCCCAAATGACCGGTGAGACCTTATCCTAAGGACCCGGCCAGAACAAAACCTGCCCATAATAAGCACCCCATCATCGCACGTCCCAGACACCCTGCTGAATATCCAGGAACTGTCGATCAGCCAACGCACCTACCCGGTGTCGGCATATCAAGCCGCCCCCGATGATTCGTGCAAGGGTGTCGTTCCGAGACTGGAACCAGGCACCCCCTCACATATGCTGGTAAAGAGATGCAAGCATCTGGACTCCAGATACTACAGGCTCGGATGATGAGTCAGACGAATATTGCACTGGTCAACTTCGAGGGCCTACGTGTACCACGCTTCGTGCGATTTCTTGGGGCAGAGCTCCGCTGCTACCCACACCGTCCCCGCCAGCCGGTCTGCAAAACGTGCTTCAAATTGGGACATCGAGCCGACCAATGCCCGACACTGGACGTCACTATTTGCGAGCAGTGGGGCATCGAGAATCCCGTCTCATCACACCCATGCTCTCCCCGGTGCAAATCATATGGAGGGGACCATCCTACAACTGAACCGAAGTGCCCGCAACGCCAGCGACAACCCATCAACAGAGTCTGGGTGAAAAAAGCCACCGAAGATGAACGGTGGCAACTGAACGCCTCCCCCAATGTGACTCCTCCATCAGCGATAACCCTTGCTTCTGGAACATCATTCAAGAAAGCTGGCCGGTCTCGTTCGAAGACGCCGTCCAGATCCGGCCCCAAGACTCGGGCAAACTTCCCCGAAATCGCGCGGCTCCGCCGTGACATAGAAGCGCGCCACGCTCACATGCATGCACAGCTGGATGCTGCAATAGAATGCACAAACGCCAGAA
This sequence comes from Dermacentor silvarum, assembly GCF_013339745.2. Classification (NCBI taxonomy): domain Eukaryota; kingdom Metazoa; phylum Arthropoda; class Arachnida; order Ixodida; family Ixodidae; genus Dermacentor; species Dermacentor silvarum. The sequence goes on from NC_051163.1 coordinate 134,101,216, forward strand.
TACAGGCAGCTATAGAGAGCGCGCGGCAGGTGTCTCTAGCGCTCCAGCAGGAGATCATAAGCGTCATGCACGCATCAGAAGAGCGGACACATGCCCTATTCCCCGAGTTAGTCTCCCGTTTGGATTCTATAGGCGCACCCCTGCCGGCTTCCAAATCCGCACGTCCCCAGCCACCCCTTACAGGGGAAAGAAGATCGCACCCATACTCACGCCCGGCGGCGTCCTCTCACGAGGATGATGGCGACCCTTAGCAAGCAACATATCGTGGTCTGGCAGTGGAACTGCAGAGGCTACCGTCGGAAAAGGGCATTCCTGCAACAGTACGCTGCTATGTTCACACACCCTCCTGATATTATCGTCCTACAGGAACCAAACTGCTCCCCTTCTCTATCCGGCTTCACCACTTTTACGGGTACCTCTCCACTCGTGGGGAGAGGTACCTCTCCACTCGTAGTACCTCTCCACTCGTATCAAAACACTTAACGTGCAACTTCCACACTATAAACATTGATATCGCACACCAAATTCTTGAAATCATTACATAGGGCAAGAACAGTTGCAGTCTCTTCATACTTAACGTGTACAGTTCTCCCCGCTCTCGCACACACTCATTTCATCGCCTTCTAAAATAGAATTTGGACGCCTTGGGCGCACCCTTCTCGTGTGCGGTGACTTCAACGCTCCGCATACAGTTTGGGGGTACCGCAAGTCTGAAGCCGAAGGAACTCAACTCTGGGATGACACATGTAACTTGAGATACACCTTACATACGGACCCAGGGCACCGAACACGTTTGGGTAACAGCGTCACACGTGACACGTGCCCTGACCTTACTTTTCTCAAAAATACATGACCAGTGATTGCAGATGGTCCTCTCGATGAACATCTAGGCAGCAACCATTACATCGTGGCCACTACCGTACCACTGCAGAGTGCACACTGTCCCGAGCGGAAAGTGCGCATCACGGACTGGACGCGGTTCAGGGAGCGTCGACAGAATCCTCCTGAAGGTCTAGGATACGAGCAATGGCTCGAGTCCCTTTCTGCTGACCTAGATGCGTGTACGCGCACACTGGTTACCACAACTGCAACCCCAGACGTGCATCCGCACCTACTGCATCTGTGGGAGACACGTAGGGGGCTCACGCGACGCTGGAAACGCCAAAGCCTCAATCGCAAGCTTCGCCGGCGCATCGCGCAAATTTCGCAGGAGGCACAAGAATATGCTGAGACACTCGTCCGAAACAACTGGCGAGGTTTTTGCGAGCGTCTTTCAGGCACCCTAGGCACCGCGAAAACATAGTCAATACTTCGCGCCCTCATAGATCCCTCCCCTACAAGGACGCAAACACTCCATCGCCTACACAGCCTAATACATAAGTACCGAGACGATCCGGCTGTGCTTCTTAAAGAGCTAGAAAAACGATTCATCCCCACCGGCACACCTCCACAGTATCCGAATTACGAATTACCCGCACGCAGAGGAATCTAATGAGGAACTTGATGCGGAAATTATAATCGATGAGGTTCGCGTGATACTTCAAGATCTCATTAGAAACACGGCCCCCGGCGCAGATTGTATCAGAATTTCCACCCTTCGAAACCTCAGTGATTCAGACCTACATCATCTCACAAACCTATTCAACGATCATTGTCGTCAGGGCACGCTCCCACAGGCACGGCGTCATGCTGACATTTCGCTAATACCCAAACCAGGCAAGCCCGTAGCCATAGCAAATTTACGGCCGATATCCCTTACTTCATGCATCGGCAAGTTAATGGAACACGTGCTTTTGCGGCGACTGCAACCTTTTCTCGAACAACAGTCCTTATCCCACTCACAGTTCGGATTCCGGGCACATCTCTCCACGCAGGACGTGCTTCTACAGCTCAAGGAAGAGGTTATCCGCCTCCATCCTGTGCCCAGACGAGGGCCATCCTCGCTCTTGATCTAAAAAGAGCATTCGATAACGTGGCGCACGATTTGATTCTTCGAAATCTTGCAGAATCACATTGCGGCGGCCGCATGTATAACTACATTCGCTCTTTTCTGCGGGACAGAACAGCCACAATTGGAATAGGACCACATCCGTCGGATATTATTAGCCTCACAGGTCGCGGCACCCCACAGGGATCAGTTCTGTCCCCCACTCTATTTATTATCGCCCTCGCAAGACTATCTCAGCAGCTCGACCAGATCCCCGATGTTGCACATGCGATTTACGCAGACATCACGATCTGGACGACGCGAGGGTCAGACGGGACCATTCAGGATCGACTGCAGCAGGCCGTCGACATCGTCACCGCTTACGCACAACAGGCCAGCTTGTCCTGTGCCCCAAAAAAGTCCGACCTTGTTCTCATCCGCGCACCTAGCATTACCCATCCACCCGAAATCACGGTGCACGTGGATGGCGTTCCTGTCCCCCAGGTAGACCGTGCTCGCATTCTTGGACTACCCGTTCAGGCGAACGGGAAGGCGAACTACACTGTATCTCTCTTGTCCCGGCAGACCGAAGACTTTCGACATGATTCGGCGGGTCGCCAACAGGCACTCAGGTCTACGGGAACGGGACCTACTGCGCCTGATGGAGGCCTGCGTGATCAGTCGCATTACTTACCACCTTCCCTTCCACAGACTTACGCAGTCGGGGCAGATAGGGTCTACACGATGCTGCGAAAGGCGACCAAGCTCGCCCACGGCCTCCTACACTACACCGCCCCGAAACGTCTGCTAGCCCTAGGGAAACATAACACTCTCGGTGAGTTATTAGAAGCTCAGTTGGCCAGTCAAAGACAACGTCTTTTGCTCACACCCACTAGGCGGCACCTGCTCTGGAGATTGGGACATCCAGTTTTGCACAATTATGATGAGGACATCGCCATCACTATTCCGACTTGGGTCCGTACAGCCTTAAAGGTGCATGCACTACCACGAAACATGCATCGTGAGCATGACGCGGGACGCCGGCGCGCACGTGTACGGTACCTGGTGCGCATGGTCGGTGACATCCCTGAGACAAATACCCTATACACGGATGCTGCTCGGTGCCACGACGGGTATTCCGCGGTAGGGCTGGATGGCGCTGAAACATTTATTACGGCCGCCTCCTGGCATGGTTCTACACCAGGACACGGAGATGTCCTTGGAGTAGCGCTTGCTGTGCGACACGCTCTCCATATTCCTGGGGAGGTGTATATCCTAACCGATTCCCAGCAAGCATGCCGCGCCTTTTTGATGGGACGTGGCCTCTCCAAGGCGGCTCTCCACAACCTACCCCAGTCATCAAACACAGACACATCTGCCCACAACGCATCCAGTTGCTCTGGACTCCTGGCCATGCCTCACTGCCGGGTAATGACCGCGCACACGTGGTCGCTCGAGAAATTTACCTTCGAGCTGCCCGGCATGACGCGGATCGAAGTCCAGATCAGGTGGGCTCCCCACTCACATACAAAGACGTATTAAAATACTATGCACGTGCTGGACACACCATGAGTCCGCCGCCGCTATCGTTCTCGCGAGAGGAAGAGGTCGCACTCCTCCAAATCCAAACACACACATTTCCCAACCTCCTCTCCCTACATAAATTTTACCCTGACCGCTACGCAGACTCTTGTCCGGGCTGTAGCAGCTCCCCCACGGCGTTCCATGTCACGGTGGAGTGCACCGCAAAATTATTCCCTCCCCTTCCAGTCATCCTGCACCCTTTCCACACCAAACAACTGTGGGAGGATGCCCTCCACGACGGGCCTCCCGAAGTGCGCCGTGCCCTAGTTCAACGGGCCCGTGCTGTCGCTGAGATAGTTCCTCCCACACTCTTACTACCTGTTCTTTTTTGTAATAAAATGTGTACTCTCTGTCTCTGCGTTTCGGGGCACAGGTTCACACAATAGAGAGTTAGTTTTGCGATTCACTGTTTTTGCTGCTGTGTTCTTCACCTTCAACAAAACGTGGCAATAAATAAATAAATAAATATATATATATATATATATATATAGCCGTTTACGAGTTTTTAGTTACAGCTGTGAGTGCTTTTATGTGGTTCCAGCATCTTTTTAAGGCACCTTTGTTCTTTTTCGAATGTTATGTACCGAATCTTCACTTGCGCATTTAATTTTCTGTTACACGAGCTCACTCGCTACCCCTTTTTTTTTCTCGGTATGGGTTCCATCTAGGGAGCACCTCTTCTGTCCTGTAATCCCAACTTTTTCGCTTCTCAATGATCCCTAGACACCTGCTTACGCTCTTCTATAGCTTGCGTTATTTGCTTGTTCCACCACTTAGTTCGTTTCCTCTGTCCAAGCGAACAATTTCTTTTTTTGCCGTGTCTGTCTCATTTCCCGCAGCATAACGTCTACCAGTTCCTTATATTCCCCGACTGCTGTAGGAAAAGCCTAAATTTTCTTCTCTCTGTTTTTTTTTCGATTTCTGTTATCTGCTCTTCATCATGTTTACAAATTCTGATGCTATTGGTTCATTTGTCATGGTTTCAATCGGCTACGACAACGCCTCTGGGGGCGGATGACTTTGGTTTCGAAACCTAAATCGCTATATAACACTTTTGCATAGAATAAAGCGATGTTGCATCAAATCGGGAGCTCAGTTTTTGCACACGCAGATTTGTTGACGGACGCGAAAAATCCACGGCGCCCAAGCCATAAACAGCTTCGCCGTAAACAGTTTCACGTCAGCCCTCGCTATCAGTGCAGTACGTCGCCTCGAACGCTCTCGCCTATACTGAACGCAGAACGGAGAGCCGGGTCCTTCGCATCGACTGAACAAAGTCAAAACACCTGAATGAAGTAGCCGAAGCGGGTCCGTGCTTGCCTAAAATGCTATAGGCTAAAGATTGTGTCATATAGCTTTGAAAAGAAACAGACAACGGAAGGCGCTTTGTGTGCGTCGTTCTGTCTGTGTGTTATCGCTTTCAGGCTTTTCGCCTACAATGCGAAAACCAACATGCCCAAATTTTAAACCGAAAGAAAAGAGCCAAAAGAAAAAAAAACATTCAGAATGGAGAGGTTTACGGAAATAGGAGAGTTTTGGGGTCGCAGGCGTTTTGTGGCCCCAAAGAAATAGCGTCAAAGTCACTGCGCATGCGTGAGACGCAAACTTCCTTTGGGTTTTCCGTCGGGCACGCTACTTCACTGATTTAGCGGGAGCCCCAAAAGCTTTGCGTCAACAAACATGGCGGTGCCCATTGACGCGACCGCTCTAACTGAGCGCCCTGGGCTCGATTCGTGGTAACGCGTGAAGTTCGTAAGCTGTGGTTTTCGCTTTCTCAAACTAACGTGTGTAATAAATATTGATTCATTAGACGCCGCTGATTCCGAATTCGACTGTCGATTTAATGTCTCGTGCGCCTAACATGGATTAACTTAGCTGGTGAAAGCACGTAAGGTTGGTTACTCAATATTAAGCGCAACAAATCGATTGCGGCTAATCAACAACCTCTAAATTTTAATTAAATGCAACAACACGAAAGTCAAAATTACTCTTTCTATGATAAAATGGTATAGTTTATTTTAGTCTTTGCAACAGTTTTTATTTGACACCGTAGTGGCACGAAAAAAGCCGCCGCCAACTACGCTAAATCCGAGACATATGTCGGTGCGGCAAACAGACAGGTTGCACACAGTTCGCCGTGAGGCACTCCTTGCCAGCGAGTCGCTGTCATTCGCGTTATCTGTGTCAATCGCCGACGTAAATTTCCCTATAGGGTTTAGGAGCAAACTATGATCTCATCGTCTCTAAGCAAAGTGCACTTGCAAGCAAAAGTTTAGAGAGTATGGCATCAGCCCAAGAAAATTAATTTCTTCTCGCACAGCTCTGCAAAATGTAATTGCTTCGACCTATTGCAATGGTGAAACACTAGCACGTAGAGCATTTACTTTCAACCCCTATGTCCAGGCTGCAAAGAAAGAATCCTTTTCGTGGCACCATTAGTGTGACAACTTTTGCTCTCGAGTGCACATTTATTGCCGAATATTGCACGAATATTAAGAGCTGCGCTCACCTTCCATGGCGGGATACTTGCTTCTTCTGTCGTGGAACGCGGTGGTTGACGATAATGATGATTCTTGCTTTATAACAATGGCACAAAACTACTGTTTGGGGCCGCCACGAACCATTTGGTTGAGGGTCTCTTTCAAATTCTTTCGTATTTTCCAACACGATATTGTCACCTAGCTAGTACAGCTAGAATAGTTGACCAGCAACAGATAGGCAAAAAACACGTCAGCTAATAATAATGGCTTGACCTCGGAGAGCGCGCGCAACCACGAACTTTGTCGTTCTCGCCTCAAGGGGCCAGTGTCATCACGTGCCAACTTATTTCGCGTCATTGCTCCCCTCTCAAAAGCGGCCGACCCGGTCGCTTCAAGGGCAGCGGGCGAGCACTAGGAGCAAGAGTGCAAACATAAAGAGAAAAAAAAACATACAGGAATGCACACAATGCTGAAGCGGTTTGTGAGGGTTGCTTATCCCTCGCGTGCGTAGTACGGCTTCATCCGTATACCACGTGGACGACTTCAGCACGGGAACGGCGTCTGTTCGAACTAGGATCAGAGCTTTGAGGCGCAACCTCGTAGTTAACATCATTGAAGCGGCGTACAACTTCGTAGGGACCGAAATAGCGGCGCAACAATTTCTCCGAGAGCCCACGGTGTCAGATAGGTGTCCACACCCACACGCGGTCGCCTGGTGAGTACTGGACGTTCCGTCGGGTCCGGTTGTAACGGCAGGCATCGGTATTCTGCAGGGTGCGGATGCGATTCCGAACAAGCTGGCGAGCTTCCTCTACTTTCTCGACGAACTCTTCAGTGGTGTCATTCCATGTGATTCCTTGGTCTACCGGGAGCATGGCGTCTAAGGGGGTTGTAACGCGACGTCCGTAAACGAGCTCGAATGGTGTAAACTCGGTGGTCTCCTGCACAGCGGTATTGTAAGCAAACGTCACGTATGGCAAAATTTCATCCCATGTTTTGTGTTGCACATCAATGTACACGGATAGCATGTCGGCCAATGCTCTGTTCAGGCGCTCTGTTAAGCCGTAAGTGTGGGGATGATAGGCTGTGGTCCTTCGGTGGTCGGTGTGCGTCAGCGTGACGACTTGTTGCAACAACTCCGCTGTAAAGGCTGCACCGAGGTCAGTAATGAGCACAGTGGGTTTGGGGTCGCCACGAACCGTTTGGCTGAGGGTCTCTTTCAAACTGTTTCGTATTTCCCAACGCGATATTACAAACGTAAATAAGCTGCAAACGCCATTATAATGTGGTTCATTATACTGCTAAACCACAGAATCGTTGATGTCACGGCGAATTTGTAAATTTTTTCAGCGCATCCACCCTTTGGAGATGCTTTGCGACGTTATTGCGATTGGCAACCTTTTCTATGATGGCTGTGTAATTCGCGATAACATGTTTTCTGTGCTGCGATGTTTATTATAAAGAGAGGCACACACATCTAGTACGTGTCTCAAGATGGCATCAAAGAAGTTCATTTAAGAGCAGCACATTCCCAGTGACCCAAGCTGTGGCACAAACCAAGTCGGTGTGAAAGCAAGATCAGGACATGGATAAATAGATACAAGAACGCGTGGGAGGAATGGTGATCGGCAGCGCCACTTTTCGGCAGCACCACTGGCAGGCACGGCGTGTCCAGAAAGAAGCTCTCTCGAGTGACGCCGAAAGGAACGGACCTCCGGATTGGAAGTGCCTCCTCAACGCAGCAGGAGCACCGCGCCAGAGCGATAAGATTTTATTGCGATAGCAATTATATGGACACTCAAGGCACATTTCTGCCGTTATACTAATTCATTCCCGATACAGCTTCCTGTTTCTCAATGCGTGCGACATAAAATTAATTTTCCGAACATGAAAGAAGCCGACGAATACACGCAACATTGCCGCGCGACTGGCAGCTCGGGGCACTTGCAATTTTCTCAACTCGAGGCAGCTCGGGCACTCTGCAATTTTCTCAATAAAACTTTTCATTTAAATATAATATTTGACAAATTGATTAATTAATTAAGACTAACTGTGTAGTTAGGTGGTATGCTAAAAATAATCAGAGTATCGCCAAGTGACGGCAAAAAATATTACCTTAGTTCTGTCCAGCTACGTGGCATTTAGCTACGTACAGTTAAGTATATTTCCAGATAATAAAGGAGCCTATGACAACGTAGACAGATAATTCTTATGGGATATTCTGAAGCACGAAGGCATAGATGACGACTTTGTGGTGCTGCTGAGGGAGATGTATGGAGACAAGCTAGTTCAAATTGCATGGGAAGGTCGAAAATGTAATCAAGTGGTGGAAATTCACCAAGGAGTGAAGTGTAAGGATGTCCTCTGTCTCCATTGTTGTTCACGCTTTATGTTAAGGGTACAGAAAGATGACAAGAAAACAGTGAACTGGGGTTTCATCTGTCCTACATGGGTAATGGAAGAACGGTGCAATAGAAGGCCCCTGGACTGATGTGTACGAACGACATATTGCTACTGGCGGACACTTGCGAATACACTCGTATGTTGCAACACAGCGACGAATCTAGGCCGGAAGTTTAGCACAGAATAATCTGCAAATATAATCTTTAATAAAGAGACGAGTGGTGTCAATTCATCATCATCATCATCAGCCTATATTTTATGTCCACTGCAGGACGAAAGCCTCTCCCTGCGATCTCCAATTACCCCTGTCTTGCGCTAGCGTATATTCCAACTTGCGCCTGCAAATTTCCTAACTTCATCATCCCATCTGGTTTTCTGCCGACCTCGACTGCGCTTCGATCCCTTCTCTTGGTATCCATTCTGTAACCCTAATGGTCCACCGGTTATCCATCCTACGCATTACATGGCCTGCTCAGCTCCATTTCTTCCGCTTATTGTCAACTAGAATATCGGCTATCCCCGTTTGTTCTCTGATCCACACCGCTCTCTTCCTGTCTCTTAACGTTAGTCCTAAGATTTTTCGTTCCATCACTCTTTGTGTGGTCCTTGTTCTCTAGCTTCTTTGTTAACCTCCAAGTTTCTGCTCCATATGTTAGCACCGGTAGAATGCAATGATTGTACACTTTTCTTTTCAACAACAGTGGTAAGCTCCCAGTCAGGATTTGGTAATGCCTGCCGTATGCTCTCCAACGCAATTTTATTCTTCTGTAAATTTCTTTCTCGTGATCAGGGTCCCCTGTGAGTAATTGACCTAGATAAACGTACTCCTTTACAGACTCTAGAGGCTGACTGGCGATCCTGAATTCTTGTTCTCTTGCCAGGCTATTGAACATTATCTTTGTCTTCTGCATATTCATCTTCAACCCAATTCTTACACTTTCTCGATTAAGCTCCTCTGTCATTTGTTGTAATTCGTCTCCATTGTTGCTGAATAGGACAATGGCATCTGCAAACTGAAGGTTGCTGAGATATTCGCCGTCGATCCTCACTCCTAAGCCTTCCCAGTCTAAGAGCTTGAATACTTCTTCTAAGCATACAGTGAATAGCATTGGAGAGATTGTGTCTCCTTGCCTGACCCCTTTCTTGATAGGTAAGTTTCTACTTTTCTTGTGGAGAATCAAGGTAGCGGTGGAATCCTTGTAGATGTTTGCTAAGATATTCACGTATGCCTCCTGTACTCCTTGATTACGCAATGCCTCTATGACTGCTGGTATCTCTACTGAATCAAATACCTTTTCATAATCTATGATAGCCATGTAGAGAGGTTGACTGTACTCCGCAGATTTCTCGATTACCTGATTTATGACATGGATATGATCCATCGCAGAATATCCCTTCCTGAAGCCAACATAGAGGAAGACAACATAGAGGTAATGAATGAAACCGTAACTATAGTCGGATACAACTTCAGAAGACAGCGGCATTTGCCCCTCAAAGGCGGATGCATACGAGCCGGCACCAATAGGCGCGCACTTCAGGTGACGTCATGAGCCGGACGGCCGGTGTCCCCGCCGACGGAGAACATGCCTAACATGGCCGCCCTCGCTTCGAACTGGGCCGAGTCGGGTCAGCTCTGTGCGTCTCCCTTCGTCAGAGTGAATTCGAATTGTTTGTGGTGGTCTGTCATGCCGGAAATATTATTGTGAGCTTACGATGCACAATTTGTGCCGCGTGCGTTTGTTCTGAGCCGTGAGCCGGCGAAGAAAGATTGCAGCGAACATCGGTGACGCTGCGCTGCGCTTCGTGTGGAAACAGGATCCCGCGGCGACATACCGCTGCAAAGAAACATCGTACGTGTTTGTTCCGTGGTGTTTTCTTTTGCTCCTAAGAGAAGTTACGACGACGAGAGTTCGCCAAAGTCTGGTGCCTACTGTGAGCGGCGGCTGTGTTTGTGTACTGTGCCCCTGCGTTTCTCGTCGGACGTGGTGAAGTGATGGAGCAAAACCATTATCAGGATAAATGAGAAAAGCGTGTGCGGATGAAACCAACCTGCGAGTTTATCAACAGAAAAGATTTGTGAAAGCAACCTCCAACGCAAAGACTCGTTGCTGCCAGCTCAGCGTGCAAACGACCGATCGTTGGCAGCAGTGTGATAAGATAGCCGAGCGTCTAGCATCGTCGTTCGAGTGTTGTGTAGCACCGTCGATTGATTGCTTTCCACCAATGCTAACAATCAGTGACTAACACGCGCTGCTTGAGCGAATGTCATTGGATTGTTAACGGTCAGGCGTTTGGAAGCAGTGTTTGTTTCCTTAATGTCAGCCTGAATGCTAATATAAAATTATGACTGATACACTGGTGCCGTTGCAAGGGTACTTGGCATGAATTCGCGTCGCTGTGTGGCTTAGAACTCTTCGCTCACTGCACGCGCCAGCTGTAGAAAGCCTGCTGTCACACAATTGCGCATAAGTTGTGCTGCCAGCGCTCGACTTGCTTTCCCACAACACAGCTTTGCGCTTTGTCGTGATATGTCGCTACTAAAAAATTCGTATGACAGTGAAGGCAACAGAGCCAATATGTACATTAAAAAAAAAGTACGACAAAGTAGGCACAGCTGCTTGTGAACTGACTCCTAATAGTTCTACTCGCGTCTGCGTTAAATGTGTGTGCGTGTTTTCTTGTGCGTTTATGTATATTTGTTATTTTGCCCTTTTTTGTATTTTAGATCTTAGTTTTCGTGCTCGCGTTTGTGTTCATGTGTGTGAATGTGTGAGTTCTTCCGTGCGTGTATATATTTTTTCGTATTTCTATCCTTTTATCTTTGCTTTTGTTCTTGTAAGCATGCTGCAGCCACGACTTTCTTTACAATTCCATTAACTCGTCTCATTCAAAGCACCAAGTCCAGTGAATAGCAGGGCTGGCCTCTTCGATGTCATTAAAGCCATTCTCTCTTGTCTACCTTGCCTCCTCAGTCTGTCACCTTGCTTTGTTTTCTCCTACTATTCTGACCTTGCTTCTTGTGCTGTTGCCGCAACGTGATTAACCAACTTGCACCAAAGAAAGTTCTATCAGCTGTGACAACAGAAACATTGGCAGATACAAAATGTTAAAAGCATCACGTGGCTTGCACAGTTACTTCGTCTCTTACCCCTGTTAATGTGTTTATGCATCAGTGCATACGGTAGCTTGCCAGAAGTGCACATGAAAAGGTGCCATATTGTGAAACAGCACCTTGCTATGTTGTTGCATTCAGTCTTAATAAACAGATGGTTTTGCTGCCCGTCACATGTGGTGGTACATATATATAACATTGTGCAGTGGGGTATCATTTCCTGTCTTGACGCTTTCATCCTTACAAATGCAATTTTCTAGTGGATGGAGTCCAGCAAAGCAGTGCTGTGAGAGCTTTTGCAACTTTCACCATTTATTACTTCCCCAATACCACTGTCTGAATCTGTCCGTCACTTTGCCTACGGCTTGTAATGAACAAAGTGACTCACTAAAACACGTTCAACTTTACTGAGCATTTTTCCGGTACGTAAATATGACAAAAAGATGCTAGCAAAATTAATCACAATAATTGTGCTTGCATTCGCATTACTTGCTTGAGTCAGATTAATAAATTGAAAATTGGCTATGACAACACTTTAATTTTCAGTGCAGACTGCTAACGGAGCCATAAAGCGTGCTCTGACTCTTGCTATTTCACTATGGGGCGCGTCAAACTCGACGGTGGCTGCCTGAATGAGCATTTTGGGCCTCACTTAGCTAATGATGTCTCATATTTGTTCTCTTATTCGCATTACTTGTGTGAGCCAGATAACAAAATAAACAATGCAACCACATGAATGTGCTTTGGCATTCAAGCCGCTGACAGTGGCTGTCAGTTTCGTGTTGTCTGCTGCTATTTCACCACCACTCCCTATGACATGACTGATTTCCAGTGCAGACTGCTAACAGAACCATAAAGCATGCTCTGACTACTGCTATTTCACTATGGGGCGCGTCAAACTCGACGGTTGCTGCCTGAACGAGCATTTTGAGCCTCATTTAGCTAATGATGTCTTATATTTGTTCTCTTATTCGCATTACTTGTGTGAGCCAGATAACAAAATAAACAATGCAACCACATGAATGTGCTTTGGCATTCAAGCTGCTGACAGTGGCTGTCAGTTTCGTGTTGTCTGCTGCTATTTCACCACCACTCCCTATGACATGACTGATTTCCAGTGCAGACTGCTAACAGAACCATAAAGCGTGCTCTGACTACTGCTATTTCACTATGGGGCGCGTCAAACTCGACGGTTGCTGCCTGAATGAGCATTTTGGGCCTCACTTAGCTAATGATGTCTTATATTTGTTCTCTTATTCGCATTACTTGTGAGCCAGATAACAAAATAAACAATGCAACCACATGAATGTGCTTTGGCATTCAAGCTGCTGACAGTGGCTGTCAGTTTCGTGTTGTCTGCTGCTATTTCACCACCACTCGCTATGACATGACTGTGATTTGCAGTGCAGACTGCTAACAGAACCATAAAGCGTGCTCTGAGTACTGCTATTTCACTATGGGGCGCGTCAAACTCGACGGTAGCTGCCCGAATGAGCATTTTGAGCCCGCCAACGATAATCAGGGTTAACAATAATGTTTCAATTCAGATATGCCAGCATTTAAATGTGTTTCTATGCCACTTCCTAAATCGAGCACAATGTGTGCAGGACGTTGCGTGTCAGAATTGAGCTTCTATTATAAGGAATATGCCATAAATGGAACTGCTTATTTATTTGAGAGGTCACGGAATGGATGGTTGGCTGTTGCGAACCCACCGGCAAAATTTTGATAGCCCTAATAAGGGCTGTTGTTTTGTTAATAAGAAGCCTTTATGCTTCGTCGAGTGGCTCAATGCCAGACAGCTCGCAGTCGGAGTCGCTTTCTTCAGTATCATCTTCACCCAGCTGGATGATGATGGGTTGAATGTGCTCACTCCCAGACGTGTAAAGTCTGAACTTTGCCTCCAAGTCCATCACATGCTGAATGCTCTTCCTCCAGTCTTCCGCCGTTACCTGCTTGATTTTCTCCCTCAAGATGACGTCAACCGTGGACAGCTTGAAGTCTCTGTTATCCGCAGCGATGCCATTTTTGACCTTGGCCCACACAAGCTCAATGGGATTAAATTCGCAGTGGTACGGCGGGAGCCTGAGTACCGGCCCTTATAGCTGTGTTGTCAACGATGTAGCTCAGAAAGCGTGACTTTACAGATGCCACCAGCTCAAGCAGCTGCTCCTTTATCATCCTTTCACCGTAGGTGATGTTCTTGCTTGTGAGCCACTCCTGTATCTTTTCCTTCTTCCAGGCCGTCGTCGGCAATTTCTCTTCTCGCCGGCTATGGTAAGGTGCATTGTCTAAAACAATGACGCTACCTGCTGGCAACTTCTGCAGAACGTCATTGAACCAGCCCTCAAAGCGATTGCCATCCATTTCTTCGAGGTAGTCGCCTGTCTTTTGGCCTCTGAATACATCCAAGCAGCCGTCGACGAAACCATCCTCGCTGCCGATGTGCGTCACGATCAGGCGCTGACCTTTCCCAGAAGGTTGTTTTAGACCCGTCGTCAGGCCATTTGCTCGAGCGAACAGGCGTCCGCGCTTCTGCACCACGGTGTCTGTCCACATGATCGACCGAGTGTGTCCCGCCGTCACCCATGTCTCGTCCAGGTAGAAGATCTTTCGGCCTTCCGCCCGGTAGCGCTCCACGTCACGGAGGTAGCGATTCCACCAATTGGTGATGTCATCTCGGTCGATAAGCAGCGAGTTGCGGCTTCTCTTTCCCCATCACTAAGGCCATCACCGCCTTAGTGATGGGGAAACTCGGTAGTTATCTTCTCGACCGTCGGTGTCTCGTTGCGGCGAAAGAAATCGTGCACACATGACCTCAGCGCGCACAACAAGCTGTCAAACTTCGCGCTGCGTCTTCTCTTCTCCGCATTGCGTGGGCGCTTTCGCGAGGGCGTCGTCGTTGTTGTTGTTGTAGCCTATCACGCCTGTGGCTCCTACCCACGGAGGGGGATTGGCCAAGAAATGGGTGGATTATTCCAAATTAATATGGAGGATACATTTCCGAATATCTATGAAATTAGTATTGAACAGCGTAGAGTTATATGTTAAAGTAAATCAAGAAAGTCATATCGAATGAGTAATCGGTAATTTGAAAGTACAAAAAAAAGGGATAGAATTTAGCAGGGTATTCGTTTGGAGTCTGTAAGGAACGTTTGGACGGCGAAGCAAGCATCCCTGTGGCTGAATCCCAAAGTGGACGCCCCGAACGAAAAAATATTAGGTTCTGTTAAGTCCAGGCCAAGCCTTCGAAAAGGTATTTCCAACAATCGTTTTCTTGCCGCAGCAAAGCGGCGACAAGATAGAAGAAAGTGGTGTATCGTCTCTTCCTCATTACAAAACGGGTAGAGGGGGGAGGGAACCAAACCCGACCTGTGTAAGTAGAAATTTAGGGAGGGTATATGGCAACGTAATTTGGTGAGAGAGACCTCAAGCATCTTTGTGTTACAGGATTCGCTACGCCAGGGAAATATCAGGTGCTTATAATCTGGAGAAGCAGTCAGAACTGGGTTTGATAAGGCTTTTCTAATTGATCGCATCCGAAATCTAGCCGCCGTGATGCGTGCAGTCACTGGTAGAATGGGAAGAACAGGGCCGGAAAGTGAGGTCTTTGCCAGTGAATTGGCAGTTTCATTAAAAAACAACCCTTTATGACCAGGTACCCAAATCAAATGAACACATTGCACATGGGCAGGAACTAGCAAGTAAAATAGTTTTAGCATAGGTGAATCATTAGTGGCGGTAAGAGAAGAGCAAACAGAAAGGGAGTCAGTAAGGATAGCAGCTGTTGTAGTCGTTTGGTCTAATTTACGTAAAGCTAGGATTACTGCTAAAAACTCGGCCAGAAAAATAGGCACAAAATCGGGCAATCTTAAAGAAAAAGACCAGTCGAGTGCAGGACAAAATATCCCAATGCCAGTCTTTTCCTCGCTCTGTGATGCATCTGTTGCAATGATAATATTTGTTCCTAGAGAGCTTAGGTGGTCTTGTAACATGGCGTTTAAGATGCTGTAAGGTAGTAGTTTTGCGTGGTTTGGGAAAATATTGTCGAACCTGATATCCAGGTAATTTGAATGAGTATTGTTAGGAAGCACATCGCGAATTTGCACATTTAGTGGTTCAAGTAATTTTTGCACAAATATAATCCGTGGTGTATGAAACCTGGGCCAATGAACGGAAAAAAATAATTGTGGATCGGAGATGAAAATTATTTGAGGACGGCTTAATGGTGATTCGTATAGTCGTAAGAAAGTCTGAACGGTCAGAAGGTGAAATCGGCATATAATAGGTGGGATTCTCGCTTCCAGATATAATACGGCATTTGCAACGTATTTTGGAAGGCCTAAGCACAGACGTAGCACCTCTCGCTCTAATAAAACTAGCGGTCGAAGCTTGTATGACGGAACACCTGAGAATAAAACACAGCCAAATTCTAATACTGGACGAACGTACATTTTATATACCATCAAAAGGGATTTTCTTCGCATACCTATTCTTCGATTGCTTAACTTGCGCAAAATGCCCATTGTACGAGCTCCTTTTGTTGCAAGATATTCAATATGCGGCCGCCAGTTAAGATTTCCGTTATAGATAACTCCAAGGTACTTCAGTGACTGTACTTGTGGGATATCTTCGAGATGACAGTTAAGCGATATGTATACTGGGTCTTTAACGGGAAAAACAAGGATAGCACACTTATTAGCATTCAGGTTTAAGTGTAAGCTATCCAGCCAGCCTTCCAGTTTCTTTAGATAGGACTGCAAAATTTCGTAAAGGGAGTATAGGTCACTAGCCATACCAAAAAAGGCGATGTCGTCAGCATAAACGTAGGTACTGACACCTGGGTGAACGGGGATTCCGCTCAGTAAAATATTAAATAATATTGGTGAAAGTACCGATCCCTGAGGCACACCTCTTGTTTGCTTGTGTTTACCAGATGAATAGCCGCTTCGAAAACAAAAGAATTCCCTGTCTTTCAAAACTTCATGCACCCATGCTACAATATATCCTGGAAAGCCATGGCCCTGTAACCGATTTGTTAAAATTGCATGTTCAATGCTGTCATAGGCTTTACATATATCTAAAGTAACTAACGCCGCATATTGTTTTTTCTGTCTGGCGATGTTAATGCGACTTTCAAGGTCTACATGCGCGTGCCATATTGAATAGCCAGATCTAAATCCAATTTGACAAGGACTCAACAATTGATTTTCATCAATAAACTTCATTATATGCCCGTGAAGCACTCTTTCAATAAGTTTTGCTATGTTTGATGTCAACGCAATTGGTCTGATGTTGTCGATAGTATACCCTGCCCCTTGCTTTTTAAGTAACGGAATAATTTTGGCGATCTTCCATTCATGTGGAATCCATGCATTGCTAATAGAGTAATTTAGCAACTTCAGAAGCTCACGTGGGGCTTCTTGGAAGAAAATTTTTAACATTGCATTTGTTATTCCATCCGGGCCAGGCGCTGTAGTTGGTAACCGTAACATGACCTGTGCTAGTTCCGAATAGGATATCTCTTTGTAGTCCGAGAATGTAGGAGTAAGAACAGAATTTTGAAGACGCGTTGTGAACCGGCTCTCCAATCCTTTAGCCAATAGGTCTAAGGACTCCTGCATTTCCTGTGCGGTATAGACAATTGAGTCTACATTAACGCTCAGTGGGAGTCTGTTTCTAGATCGAAGGAAATAAAATAAAGCACGTTTGTTTTTGGATTCAGATAGATAATCAAAATGTTTTTTATCGTACTCATCTTTTGCGTGTTTGACAGTGCGTTTGAAGGTTGCCGAAATAAATTGATAATCTTTCCAATTTTGTGGGCTCTGATTATGTAGAAGTTTTTTTCCAAGCAGCTTTTCTTCTGCGATAAACTCGTGAGCACTCATTGTTCCACCAGGGACTAGATGATGTACGTTTAGCTGTCTGAATTACGAATTCAGACTTTTGTCGGGACATCTGTAACGCTGAACAAATTTTCAAGCCAATTTCTTCGTCATTAGTATTAGTCAATGACGCAATGGAAGAGTGTAAGCAGTCTTTAAATTTTTTGCAATTAACAAATATTCTGTCTTGTCGCTCAACTGATGTTAATGGGCATGCAATTTCGAAGTATACTGGGAGATGATCACTGTTTGTAGAGAAATCAATCGTAGTCCAAGATGTCACGGCAATACTTGTGCTAGAAAACGTCAAATCTAACACTGAGCGAGATTGGCCACGGACAAATGTGGGTCGTCTCATATTTAGGCATGAAAGATTTTTATCTATGGTCCAGTCCCATAGACGCGTCCCACATGCATCTGTTCTGTAACCCCATGATACGTGATGCGAGTTGAAGTCACCAGTAAGGATGACTTGATTTTTGCAGCTAGCAAGCGCACTATCCAATTGGTATGTACTGTGTACGCCCGTAGGGAAATAAGCATTTATAATCGAAAAAGTACGGTAGCCTGGTATGCTAAGGTGTACTGCCAAAATTTCACATTCCAGAGACATGAACTTGAAAGCTATTTTAGCCTTAGGACAGAATTTAGATGACAACAAAATCATTAAACCACCTCCTAGTGAAAGGCGATCTAATCGAAAAGGTCGAAAATCTTTAAACTTAAAATTTTTCTCTGGAGTAAGCCAGGTTTCTTGTAAAATTATTACGTCAGGGTTAAGATGTGTAGTTAAGCAATTTAAGTCTATTGAAGCAGAAATCAAGGAACGACAGTTCCACTGTAGCACTTTTAAAGAAGCTATGGTGATGATCTAATTGATATAATTACTTCAGCGACTACCGTCGCAATGTACTTTCTTGGATGCCAGAATGAGAAATAGGATTACCCTTTTTGTTTTTGGAATAGGGACAAGACGCTGTTACTGGAGAACCAGTTCGCTTATGCGGCCTGGTATCATGACCTGTTTCCA
This sequence comes from Dermacentor silvarum, assembly GCF_013339745.2. Lineage (NCBI taxonomy): Eukaryota > Metazoa > Arthropoda > Arachnida > Ixodida > Ixodidae > Dermacentor > Dermacentor silvarum. Next base: position 134,119,640 of record NC_051163.1, read on the forward strand.
TGTCATCCTGTGAGTCTGTCTGACGCGAAGAACAAGGATCGGATCCAACAAACGTTGGGTCCGATCTGGTATTCGGCGCTAGGACTGAACTGGCTACCTGTTCTGCAGCACAAGCAAGCGATTTGGTGATTGGTGTTGCGGCTGTTTGCAACAGCTGTGTCATCTGAGCGGTAAACACTTGGGAAATGCATTCTGTAACAGTTTGAACAATATGTTGCATAGCCTTTGTCATCGCTTTTTCCACTGCTGACTCAATGAGTTTAGACAAGTTGTCTTCATTTAAAGTCGACTGCCTCGCAGTGACGCCAGCGTATCCAAAAGCTCTGTCCTTGACGACTGCAATAGCCTCTTGCCGCGAACATCTTCGCCTGTCAATTACCTCGAGTACCTGCACTTCATTAGCTTTTGCCGAGCAGTTTGCATAGTCAGCCGCATGGTTTCCTCCACACAGGCAGCATGTTTCGGTTTCAGCTGTGCACTCATTAGGGGAATGATCCTCACCACAGACGCGACAGCGTGCATTTGATTTGCAGCCTCCTGCACTATGGCCAAAACGCCAACAGTTCCGACACTGTAGTGGACGGGAAGGGAGAGGATCCACTCTAAAAATAAGTAGCCACACTTTTAGTTCAGATGGGCAGGACATACCAGCAAACGTAGCAATGACCGATTCAGTGGCAACTTTTTCCCCGTTTACGAGTCGGTTGCATCGGTATACGGCTATGACACCCGCATCAGACAACTTCTCCAGAGTCTCAGTTGGGCTCAATCGAGAGTCTACGCTCCGGACAATGCCTTTAGTGCATGCTAGATGGGGAGGAATGAACGCACTCACCGGCATAGATGCAAAAATCTTACTCTTTAGGAGGTCTGCAACACAGGTCGGATCTGATGACCTACAAACTATCCCACCTCTTCCAAATGGTCGGACATCGCTTATCATTGGGAAGTGACGCGTCATGGCCTGGAGCTCGGCCTGGACAGCCTGTGGGTTGTTCAGCCGGATGAATCCACCACTCGAGGGCACCAGCGCGACAGGGATGCTGCTAACAAGCTGGGCCCGGCTGCTCCACAGGGAACCGCGAGAGTCCCTTTCGCCACCCGAAAAATGCGAAGCTTTAAGTTCCTCTCTCACCCTGAACACAGTCCTTTCGCTGACACCGAGCATGTCGGCGACAAACTTGCTCGTGTCCTCCACGCTGCGTTCAGGCTGCCTGTTACGCCAAAACGTGCAGCAGTGGAAGATCATGTTGCGTGAATCGCTGTTCAGGATGTGGCCGCTCTTGTTCTTGCCGAGGCTCCTTGGTGGTGTGGTCATCGAGGCGACACAGGGCTCGTTCGGCAACAAAGGATCGCGTTCCGATGTCACCTCGCTGGGCTCCATGGCTGAAAACTGGCACGGAATGCCGCGCGCGATCGTGCGCGAACTCACGAGATCGCAGGTTCGCAACCGCGAAAAAGAAAAGAAAAAAATATTAATTAAAAATAAGCCCAACACATTAAGAAAATAAGGTTGTGCAAACACACAAAAAGTATCTATGAATCTTATGCTATTAAGCCAGCGGCTACTACGCCCGGTGCCGTCGATCTTGCTCCGTAGCAGACGACGCACAGCGTTGTAGAAGGCACGGAGTTATTTTTCTCCCGCGATCCGGCATGTGCGGTAGCATTTCCATCATGATAGTTTTACCAAACCACTCGTCAAGATACACAAATCTTATTTATACCGATAAATACGCGTTTTATAAGCAGTCACAATTTTTTGAGCGGGACTATTCCTTGAGTCGCGGAGTAATTGGCTGCTGCGCTTCGGTCAACTGGGCGGGGCCTCCTCCTGTCTTTTAAAGTTGTACCCGACTATAGGTTGATCTCAGAAGCAGCAATTGAAGTGGGAGGTAGGGCACTAAGGCAACCAGTAGGTAAGCTCTCCCAAGAAACAAAGTACCTAATAAAGAAACGACAGAAGATGAAAATGTCCAACTCAAGAGATCAGATAGAATTCGCTGAACTGCCAAAACTAATTAACAGGAAAAAAGTAAGGGATATTCGAAATTATAACGTATGAAATATTGAGGAAGCCGTAAAATATGGACGCAGCATTAAATCAGTAAGAAGAAAGCTTGGCATAGGACAAGGCAAGATGTATGCACTGAAAGATAAGCATGGTAATATTGTAACGGATACGAAAGGCAGGCACAAAAAGAGAGAAGAGAAGACGAAGAGAACGAAGAGCTTGAGAGGCCAGACTGCGCTACGATCACGCTCCGATCATCGCCCATCTCCTGTAAAAGAAAACCATTCCTTCACAACTCTTCGTAACACTTGTGGTGGAAGGTGCTGGGTAATCGACACCCGAAGACGGAGGCTGAACCACAAGTTCTTCGACGGAGCCGTCGCCTTGCTGGACTCTCACCGAATACACCGGAGTTGAATATGTCCTACGACGCAGACGAACAACGGCCCATTCCAACTGCTGCGCCGACCAGTTCCGTTCAGCAACTGAGAGGTGCGCGTCCCTTCGCCGGAAGACCGGACGAAGGCGTCGAGGAATGGCTCATTCATTATCACCGCGTGAGTGCCACCAATAAGTGGAACAGCGCTTCTCAGCTATCCAACGTCGTGTTCTTCCTAACGGACACTGCGTTGATGTGGTTTGACAATCACGAGGAAACATTAACGACATGGGGCAGATTTGTTTCTGAAATCAAAGGGCGATTCGGCGACTCCACGACGAAAAAGAAAAGGGCAGAACAGACGCTACTGCAACGCGCGCAAGTGCCAGATGAAACCTGCACGACCTACATTGAAGCAGTAGTAAAACTGTGTAGGCTGGTAGATTCCGGAATGTCTGAGGAAGACAAAGTCGAGCACATCCTAAAAGTAATTGCTGAGGATGTTTACAGCTTCCTCATCGCGAAAGACACCCTGGCTTCCGTCGCCGACATCATTCGGCACTGTCGCACTTTCGAGCAACTGAAGACGAGGCGCATCACGCCGAAGTTATGCAGGCTAGCCAATGTGACGACAGTTACAAGCGTAGAGAGCAACCAGCCCCTTGATCTTGCAGCAACGATCCGACAAATAGTTCGGGAAGAACTGAGCCTGCCCGCGCAAGTGACACACCCAGGCAATCATAGCTTCCGCTTACCAGCAGATTTCGAGCCAAACGTGGCATCCTTCTCCCCGTATACTGCGGCAAGGGGCATTGAGGATTATGAACTCGCGCCCCGACAGCAGCCACGTCCCTACGACAGAGTCCCTACTTATGACGCTCAGCCACAACGAGAACAGCCGCGTTTTTACCTCCGAAGCCCTGTGACTTCTGTGAAGCCGCGCCAAGAACAGCACCGACCCTACTACCACGACGTACCTTATAATCGATATAATGGATTTCAGCGAGCAGCAGACACACATTATTCACATGACAACGAACTTTCTCGCCGTCTGCAGCAGGCTAGCATTCGCTTCGAGGAAGATGCTGTCAACCGCGACCCTCCCGTGTGCTACAACTGCGGTTCCACAGGCCATATTGCTCGGTATTGTCGCCAAGGCCGTCAGTCACGAAGGACACCACCGATGTTCTCGCCACCCGGAACCCGTACTTCATATGACTTCAGGACGACCGATTTGCTTCCAATGGACCGCTTCTCGCGCGCGACCAGACGCAGCGATTCGCCAGCATCTGAGCGCAGTTTGACGCCACCAAATAACCGTCCCCGTCGCTCTCTGTCCCCTCGGCGCCGTTCTTCCTCACCACCGCCGGGAAACTAGCATCCGCGGCCAATGGAGGTGAGGTCGCCGGACGGTCTTTGGAAGAAATACCTTTGTCTGTTGTGATGCACAAAAACAAAGTGAATGTGTTGATTGATGGAATACCGACCATGGCGTTAGTTGATACTGGAGCAACTGTGTCTGTGATGAGCCTCGCTTTCAAAAACCGTCTAGGCCACAATGTTATGTTTTCTTGGAACGACGGTATTACCTTTCGTGGAGTAGGTGGCGAGTGGCTTCATCCCCTTGGTGTTTGTGCTGTGAGTGTTTTGTTGGCTGGGAAAGTGTTTGTGTCGGAATTCCTTGTTCTTTCTCGTTGTTCACACGATGTTATTCTTGGTATCGATTTTCTTAAACAATGCGGTGCTTCCGTGGACTGTGGTTGTGGCGAAATATCGTTAAACAAGTTATTTATATCAGCATGTCTCGAACAAAGCTCGCGTGGTGAAGACAGGGACACAGACACACTCAATTTTCTTGATAAAGTGATTGCACCATCGTGGTGCCTGACGCCCGTTCGTGTTTTTGCAAATACTGTTGACGCTGATTGTGTTGACCTTGTAGTTAGGCCTCTCCGCATAAACTGTGCTAAAAAAAAGTATACTTGTGCCCTGCTCTGTCGTGTGCATGACGAAAGGAGTCTCCACATTGTGGGCGCTGAACTGTTCATCCACGCCGGTTGTCCTCCCTCGCGGTATGAAAATCGCTCTATTCGATGAAGCCACATGTAGCTCAATAGCGGCACTAACTGCGGACGTCTCTACAGCTTGCTCTCCTTGCGATAATCGCCATTCTGAAGAGTTAATGCTTGGCATGATCAACAAGGCTCTCTGTACATCGGAACAGCAAGCACTGGTACAGGTGCTTGCCAGGCATGAGGCTGCATTCGACTTCACGCATGGAGATGCACCCCTTCATTTACCGTCGTCCCGCGCTCGTCACCGAATAGATACCGGCTCAGCACACCCCATCCGCCAGAAGCCCTACCGAGTGGCATCCTCCGAGCGCAAAGTTATTTCAGAGCAAGTCTAAGAGATGATGAACAAAGGTGTCGTTCAAGAGTCGTCTAGCCCATGGGCAGCCCCAGTAATCGTGGTCAGGAAAAAAGATGGCATCTGGAGATTCTGCGTAGATTACAGACGTCTAAACGCAGTGACTAAGAAGGATGTCTATCCGCTAACACGAATCGATGAAGTCATTCATTGCTTACACGCTGCTTCGTACTTCTCAACACTTGATTTGCGATCGGGGTATTGGCAAATACCTATGGACCCTGCCGACAAGGAAAAGACCGCTTTCGTGACTCCAGATGGCCTATTCGAATTTAATGTTATGCCTTTTGGCCTTTGCAATGCTCCTGCCACCTTCGAAAGATTCATGGACACAGTACTACGTGGTTTAAAGAGGGAGATATGCATGTGTTACCTTGATGATGTTGTAATATTTGGCCGCACGTTTGAATATCATAACGAACGCCTCAGCCTTGTTCTCGACTGCATCGAAAAAGCTGGACTGGTTCTAAACTAAAAAAATGTAGGTTTGGCGAACGCCAAACACTGGTCCTGGGACACTTAGTCGACAAGGATGGCGTCAGGCCCGATCCTCGTAAGATTGAAGCGGTGAGCGCCTTCAAGCCACCGCAGTCAGCACGAGAACTTCGCTCATGCATTGGCCTATGTTCGTATTTCCGTCGTTTTGTTCCCCGGTTTGCCGACATTGTTTACCCATTGACATATTTTGCGACAAGATGCGGCCTTCCATCGGACACCAGAGTGTGACGCTTCGTTCTCTCAATTGAAGTTCATACTAACGTCAGCACCCCTCTTGCGTCACTTCGATCCATCTTGCCTGACTGAAGTTCACACTGATGCTAGTGGAATCGGGAAAGGCGCGGTGCTTGTACAACGTCACAGTGGCGCAGAACATGTTGTCGCATATGCCAGTCGTTGCCTGAGCAAATCTGAACTCAATTATACGGTTACGGAACAAGAATGCCTGGCAGCTGTTTTCGCTGTACAGAAGTTTCGGTGTTATCTTTACGGTAGACCATTCAAGATTATCACCGACCATCATTCTTTATCCTGGCTGGTCGGTTTGCGTGATCCCTCTGGTCGCCTCGCATGTTGGGCGCTTCACTTCCAGGAATACGACTTTGTGGTATCGTACAAGAGTGGCCGTCGTCACGCTGACGCAGACTGCCTCGCCCGGATTCCTCTTGCAACTACCGACTGCGATGCTGAGAATTTTGACGACTGCCTCGCTGATGTTACTTGTACCTATGCTTGTTCGTTCCCTGATACGGCAGACTTTCAGTGAGAACAACAGAATGATCTTACCCTCGATCCGCTTTTTGTTGCCGCCCGTACTTCTCAAGGCAGCGGTCGCTTTACTGTCCGTGATGAGTTGCTCTACAAAACTAATTGCTCCGGGCATGGAGCGCATTTTCTGCTTGTTGTTCCCGAGAGTCTCCGCTCCGACGTTCCACGCGCCATGCATGACGATGCGACATCCGGACATTTCGGCTTCGTACGAACGCTACACCGCACGCAGGAGCGCTTTTACTGGCCCAAGATGTACGAAACAACCAAGCGCTATGTCGCTAGTTGTGAAACGTGCCAACGTTACAAGCGACCGACCACCGCAGCCCCGGGTCCCCTTCGGCCATTGACACCGCCTAGTACGCCGTTCGAGCAAGTATGCATTGACCTTTTGGGTCCATTCCCGTTATCCAACAACAAGAACCGTTGGATAATTGTCTGCGTTGGCCATCATACATGGTATGCCGAAACTGTAGCCATACCCTCTTCCACCGCTGCTAGTGTGGCGGTCTTCCTTCTGCGTTCCGTGGTCCTTCGTCATGGCCCACCACGTGTCATCATCAGCGGCCGCGGTCGCCAGTTCACTGCTGATGCCATTGAAGAGTTACTTCGTTTGTGCACTTCACAGTTCCGGCATTCCACGCCGTATCATCCACAGACCACTGGCCTCGTTGAAAGGACAAACAGAACGCTGACCAACATGCTTGCCATGTAGGTCTCCTCCAATCATAAGAACTGGGACGACGTGCTACCCTTCATCACTTACGCATACAACACGGCGAAACACGAAACCACGAACTATAGCCCATTTTATCTCCTGTATGCAAGGTTACCGCGAAGCACTCTGGACACTTTCTTACCCTTCGTTCTGCACAATGACGATTCTGCATCGAAGACTTTGTGTCTCGCCGAAGAAGCCCGTCGAATAGCTCGTCTTCGTACTCTGGCCTCGCAAAGTTGTTCGAAAGAGCGATACGACGATCGTCACATACAAGTATCGTTCGAAAAAGGTGACTTGGTCCTTCTTTGGACACCGCAACGCAAGCGTGGATTGTGCCAAAAGCTCTTGTCACAATATTCAGGCCCATTTGTAGTTGTGGACCACTTGAGCGAACTCACTTACGTAATATCTCGCCTCCTGTGCAATGGTCGGCGATCAAGCAGAACTCAGCTGACTCATATTGCTCGCCTGAAGCCTTTCTACCCTGCTTGTCCATCCTGACTCGCCCCACGGGCTTCGTCTGCTTGCGGGGAAATGTAACAGATACGAAAGGCAGGCACAAAAAGAGAGAAGACGAAGAGAACGAAGAGCTTGAGAGGCCAGACTGCGCTACGATCACGCTCCGATCATCGCCCATCTTCTGTAAAATAAAACCATTCCTTCACAACTCTTCGTAACAATATCATCAGCAATTTCGAAGACATAGTAAAAGGAGCGGAAGAGTGCTATACTGACCTGTAGAGTGCCCAAAACAGCCAAGCTACTTTCATTCAAAATAGTGATGAACCGGATACAGAGGCTCCTTCTATAACTAGCACTGAAGTTAGAGGGGCCTTGAAAGACATGACCAGGGGAAAAGCTGCTGGAGAAGATGTAATAACAGTAGATTTAATCAAAGATGGGGGAGATATCATGCTTGAAAAGCTTGCGGCCCTTTATACGCAATGCCTCACAACTTCATGTGTACCAGAGAGCTGGAAGAACGCCAACATTATACTAATCCATAAGAAGGGAGACGTTAAAGAACTGAATAATTATAGACCCATTAGCTTGCTTTCAGTATTGTATAAAATATTCACCAAGATAATTTCTAATAGAATCAGGGCAACACTTGACTTCAGCCAACCAAGAGAACAGGTGTCAATTACGTGGTGTCAATTCAACAGCAAATCATACCCATAGTCAAGCAATATAAATCCCTCCTTGTATACATAAACGAAAGAAAGACTTGCTCAAGCACGCACCAACATAATCTGAAAATAAATGGGAAGCAGAATGGAGCAGTAATAAAACATAGAGCATTTTGGGGCCACTATAAAAGGGGGGTGCGTGGAATCTGGAAAGGAGTAATGGTGTCAGCGGTAACGTTCGCAAATGCCATTCTGTGCTTACAATCGGATGTCTTGTCGGGGTTGGAAGTTAACCAAAGACTGGTAGACCGGTTGGCTTTGGGAGCCCCCGGTAAAACCACAAACGAAGTAGTGCAGGGTGACACGGGTTGGGCCTCTATTGAAGTCAGAGAAGCACAGAGCAAAATTAGTTTTGAAGAAAGGCTCAGGAACATGGAGGAAAATAAATGGGCGGCCAAAGTGCACAAGTATCTGTACTTGAAAAGCGTGGGCACAGAATGGAGGACGAGGTCAAGAACGTTGGCAACCAAGAACAGGGTAATTTAAAGAATAATTAAACAACCAGGAGTCATCAGAAAAAAAAAGTGAGAGAAACAGAGTAACCGAACTGGATCCAAAGAGTGGAAACAAGAAATATTGTCACGGGGCTATTCCTTAAGGGGAGCGTCGATGAAGCAGACGTTGTTGATCTAGCGCGCTCTCGCCCATATTCAGTGCTTCATTGCCTTGTAAATATATTGTAAATACGTTTTACTGCTGCGTCTGCCTCCCCGTAACATCTTGGTGGAAGTGCTGGGGGTATAACGCAAGACGGAGCTCCGCAGCGGCCGCCAAGTCACCACGCTCGGCATGTCTACTGGCGTTGAAACTGCGGCACCGGTGGCCGCCATACCAGCCGTCATCTTGGCTCCACCCCGTGACCCTGGGACCTTTTCTGGCGCTGATGGCAAGGACGTCAGCCAGTGGATTCGCCTCTATGAATGTGTCAGCGCACATTACAGGTGGGACCCGACCTTGATGCTTGCGAACGTCTTAGTTTATCTGAAGGGAACTGCGAAGGCCTGGTTTGATAACGAAGAGGCCATCTCGAGCTGGAGCTTGTGTAAGACTCAACTTTGGGAGTTGTTTGGTCAACATGCAGGCTGCCAGCGTGCCGCCAAAAAAGAACTTGCCTCGCGTGCGCAGACGTCTACCGAGTCGTACCTGACGTACATTCAGGATGTGCTGGCCCTTTGCCGGAAAGTTGACGCCAACATGACAGAAGCGGATAAGGTCGCGCATGTGTTGAAAGGGATCGCGGACGATGCGTTTCAGCTGCTCGTGAACTCTTCAACAGTCACCGAGATTCTCACTGAATGCCGACGCTTCGAAGAAGCTAAAAGCCGACGTATTGCCCACCACTTAGCCCGCCTCCCGAACATGGCAGTGACATCAACCTGTGAGGACGTTCGTAGGACGACTCAGCCTTACACGTCGGAGACTATCACCCGAATCGTTCGACGCGAAATTGAAGCCGCATCGCCTGCACATTTCATGCGAGGGGAGCCCAATGATACCCAACCGACCATTTCACTGATACAATCCGTTGTTCGTCGAGAACTGGCAAACGTGGGCCTTCAAAACATCTGCTCTGTCAGCTGTCCTGAGCTTTACCCTTCAGCCGGCTTCAACCCTATCCAACGCCACTGTCCTACTCCGAATTATCGTGATCCGAATGCGTGGAGGACACCAGACGATAAGCTAATTTGCTTCCGATGCGGACGTGTTGTACACATTTCACGGTACTGCCGAAGTCCTTGGCCCTCGCCTACTCGACCAAGCTTCTCTAGCTTTCGCTATCCACCCCGAAGTCAACCCCAGGTACCATCCCAAAGTGAACCAGAAACATTTGCTGAGAACACTAGGAACGCCGCCCAGTACAGCCGCTCGCCCTCACCACGACGCCAACCTTCTCGTTCACCTCCACCACGCCATTCCCCGTTCCCGTCCTGCGCCCGGCGTTTTCTTTCGGAAAACTGAGGGCTGCATCTCCTGGAGGTGACGCTACTGTAACGACCTGCCCTCAAATTCCTCTGTTGACGTTCCCTACCAATCAGAACCTGATCGACGTTGAAGTGGATGGCCTACCTGTTAAAGCTTTGATTGACACCGGCACCCATATTTCTGTTATGAGCTCTCACTTCCGTCAGCAGTTGAAGAAAGTTATGACCCCTGCCCCATTACATGTTGTACGTGTGGCCGACGGTGGTACGTCTCCCGTAGCTGGCCTCTGTACCGCCCTTGTCAGTGTTGCCGGCCGTCAAACTTCTGTTTTGTGCACCGTCCTCGCCCGCTGTTCCAATGACGTCATCCTCGGTCTTGACTTTTTATCCGCCCACTCCGCCCTCATCGACTGTTCCGCTGGTACGGTACAACATGACCTACAAAGTGTAATTTATCAACCCGGACCGATCACAAGCCGCCTCTGTTCTGCTGAGCACGTCCGTTTGCCGCCGCAAGCCGTGACTTGTGTCGCTATGACGCCCTCCCCACGAGTACCTGACGGTATATATGTGCTCGCTCCCATCACTGCCGTTCTGTTGACGCACAGTGTTGGCATTCCTCAGACTGTTATAACTCTACGGGACAATCTTACTTGTCTTCCTGTGGTGAATTTCGGACTGCGCTCACAAGTGCTCCCACAGGGCATTTCCCTCGGCATGCTGACGCCCTCCTACGAGTACGTTATCTCGGCCTTGTCTCCACCTGATGTTGCTCACTCGTGCACCGCCGATATCCGGTCTGCTTCACGAGATCTATCTCCTACCGACCTGAACAAAATGATCGCTCCAGACCTTTCGCCAACCAAGCTGACAATCTCCTTCGCCTCGTCTCCTGCTATTGCGACGTCTTTGACCTTTGTGACCGTCCGCTGGGTCAAATCTGCGCTGTCAAGCACCGCATAAACACTGGTGATGCCCATCCAATCCACCGACGACCATATCGGGTATCTCCAGCTGAGCGCCACATCATTCAAAAGGAGGTCGACAAGATGCTCGCCAAAGATATAATCGAGCCTTCCTGCAGCCCTTGGGCTTCTCCTGTTGTTCTGGTTAAAAAGAAAGACAGCAGTTGGAGGTTTTGCGTGGACTACCGGCATCTTAACAAGATCACCAAAAAAGACGTGTACACGCTCCCACGCATAGAGGACGCCCTGAATTGCCTTCATGGCGCCAAGTATTTTTCTTCAATCGACCTTCGGTCAGGATACTGGCAGATCGCCGTTGATGACATGGACCGTGAGAAGACCGCTTTTGTTAGCCCGGACGGCCTTTATCAGTTTAAAGTCATGACCTTCGGCTTATGCAACGCCCCGGCCACCTTCGAACGCATGATGGACACTCTCTCACACGGTTTTAAATGGTCCATTTGCCTGCGTTATCTTGATGACGTCATTGTATTTTCACCGACATTTGCAGCGCATCTCGACCGACTTTCCTCTATTCTTTCTGTGTTTCGTGAAGCCAGCCTGCAACTTAATTCATCTAAGTGCCACTTCGGACGTCAGCAACTTATCATGCTGGGTCATCTCTTCGACTCCACCGGTGTTCGCCCCGACCCTGACAAAGTTCGAGCCGTGCAGAAATTCCCCGTTCCAACTTGCACAAAGGAAGTTCGTAGCTTTCTGGGCCTATGCTCCTACTTCCATCGTTTTGTCAAGCATTTCGCGGAACCCTCTCACAGACTTACTGAGCAAAGGCGTCTCGTTTTATTGGGGCGCTGCACAGGCTACCGCCTTCTCTACCCTCATCACGTCCTGTCCTACACCACATGTCCTGGCTCATTTCGACTGCTCCGTCCAACAGAACTCCGCACCGATGCCAGCGGCCATGGAATCGGCGCTGTTTTGGTCCAGTATCAGAATGGGCATGCCCGTGTTATCGCATATGCCAGCCGCCTCCTTTCCCCAGCCGAACAGAACTACTCTATCACGGAACGGGAATGTCTTCCTCTCATTTGGGCGGTGGGTAAATTTCGCCCCTACTTACATGGCCGGCATTTCACCGTCACTACCGACCACCACGCACTTTGCTGGCTTTCGTCCCTTAAAGATCCCACAAGGCGTCTTGGTCGCTGGGCACTGCGACTCCAAGAGTACAGTTACTCTGTTTATTATAAATATGGCCGATTGCACAGGGACGCTGACTGTTTGTCCCGCAATCCCGTGGATCCCCCTGAAGCATCCGATGAGACGCCTGCCTGTATACTCTCGCTCTCCGCTTTCGGCCACATCCGGGATGAACAGCTGCGTGGTCCCATCCTACGTGAGCTTATTCAGAAGCTGGATTCCGCAGCACCCGATCCGTCTCTTCGCCTCGTCGTGCTTAAAGATGACACGTTATATCGCTACAACGTCCTTCCGGAGGGACGCGAGCTGTTGCTCGTCATTCCTACGCATCTGCGCTTGAGCGTTCTCGACCAGCTCCATGACGCCCCGACCGCTGGTCACCTTGGAATTTCCCGGACCTACGACCGCGTTCGGCGTCGCTTCTTCTGGCCCGTTCTTTACCGCTCCGTTCGTCGCTACGTTGCTGCTTGCGAACCGTGCCAACGCCGAAAGAAACCACGAATGACTCCTGGGGTGCTATGCAGGATGCGCCGAGCTTCTCGTTCGCACGAGTTTCACCCGAGTTTGCTCGATGGCAGTCAGTGAACGGAGATAGCAAGGAACGTGCAAGAACAGCAGGCAAAAAGAAATGTCGAGATAAAGCCGCGTATGACAACATGAGCGCACCCTGCGCGGCACAGTGATTCCGTGCTTCAAGCACAGAAGACTGCGCAGCAAAACGCGCCAGCGCCGCGTATTGTTATCAACGTATTATCACCATTTAGGAATACCGTGACTACCGCTGTCTATCTGCACACTTGCCGTGAGCCACTTGCCACGCCTTTCTAGGGCGCGTAAAGGGCGTGCCTCCTCTTTCGAGCATTATCTTTCTATCCTCTGTCAAATGCGAACAGGGCACATGCGGTGCATAGTTGCGCCTACACTTTCCCTCAATCGATTACGTTCAAATACAACAAATAAAATAAGAAACACTTTATTTCTTGAAGTATCTGTTTTTCGTTTGGAATGCCATAAATGTTTGATAACAAACAGAGATCGAGCGAATTATTAAATTTTGCACTTTTTTTGCCGCGAGTGGCGACAGTGAGGCGAAAGCTTACAAGCGGATACATTTTAGAGGGTCGCACGCACGAGGGAGTTCATACGGTGAGCAGTCGCCAGGGGCACTGCAGTGGTATCCTTGATAGGGTGCCTTGATGACCGCGTGCATCGAGGCACTCTAATCCTTGATAAAGTCAGTCATGACAATGATCTTTCCATTTCCTGACTATTAGGGGAATGGCAACGCAGCGCTACGGCATGGTTGTTCACCGCAGGTGGTTCACTTAGGCGGCTATTAAGGCCGCCGCTTTACCAACTGAAACGACGGGAGCAACGGTTGTCACTGCAAAATGGCTGTGCGGTATTCTAGGGTCCGTAGTGACGCAGCACAGGGAAAATGCGCCCGTTTATCTGCTAGCGGGAAGCCTCCGCGATGCATTGCAAAGAAGAGCGCGCTGCCCAGTGACACAATTCATCGCTTGTCATCGCTTGCCCAGTGAAGGTGCCTCCGTTCGCATGTATACGCAGAGTTTCAGTGTGTTGTTCTCTCCAATGTGCTTGCCGATTGCCTCTGCTGCTGAGCTAACAGCGATCGCAGATGGATATAGTAACGGCAGCGCAGCAATCGCATTTTGGCGGGTGATGGCTCCTGTGTGCAGTTAGGAAATTAAACTTTGAACGCAGGAAGGGGTTGCAACTATTTAGTGTGCCGTGCTTGTGATGAAGAAATTCCATCGCACTGGGTTTTAAAAAGCGAGCGTTTCTTGGCGCTGACCCTGTTTGCGACACCGCAGATGCGATACACCACCGATGACAGAGCAGCCATCTCAAACAACAGCTGCGATACCTTTACGTTGGAAAACACTACGCACTGCTCAGCATCGTCATCCACCACGGCGCATCGACGCCTTGCAAGCAGCTACAGTGTCGTTTCGATAATTATTTGCTGTGCGCTACGTCGCTACAATGCAGACAATGAACCATGTTGTGGGGCCATCACAGCCTAAGAAGATAGATGCATGAGCCAGCGAAAGTCGCTGCTTTGTTTTTGATAGTGGTTCTCAGTCACAGTGCATCACCGATGACAGTGTGCTGTGCGTATTTTCTGTCGGCGGTCAAGATTGTTGATGCCTCTCAGTTCCGCACCACGTCGCTGTTGCCGGAAAATAAGTTGGGCGTGGCCCAACCGTGGCGGGCGCGCGCACAAGAGTTACATGCCTCGCGCGGGGCGTGACGTGTGGTTTTGATTGACACGCGAACTCGTGCCAAACTCGTACATCGCGAACCCCCCCCCCCCGAGTTGAACTCAGGAACATGGTGGCGGCAGCAGCAGCCTGTCTAATCGCATCCAGCGGCAGCAAGCGTCAATATGACCATCTGGACCCGTTCACCTACATGTCCGACGTAGAGTTTCAGCGTCATTTTGCCTTTCCAAAACGTGAGTGCGCTAGCTGTGTGACGAGTTAGGCGAAGGCCGTCGTCTGCGGAGATAGGGTGGTGGGCAAATTATGCTTTCCCAGCGTAGACTGGTGTGACCAGGCTGCGGAGGAATAGTTCGTGCGATCGCTTCGGCTCTCTCCTGTTTCAAGCAAACTCGTCGACCGCGCCCCAGCCCCAAGGCAGGACCGGCGTCGTCATCGGCGTTCTGGAGCCCCTGCGAGCACCTGGGGTTCAACCCGGACCAACCAACCTGAGCAGGCGTAGTAGTCACATTATATTGGAAGACTCAGAATAGACGCCGGGCTGCCTTCCGGTGCAACAGGTGCCGAAATCAGTTGTGGCAGGTACACGGTACCGCTGCACGGCACGGGCAGAGAGGCGAAGGAAGTTACTGCGCCAACACGGACCGCCTCGGCCGTCCGAACGACCACCTCTCCAGGCGGCAAATGATTTGGCTCACGTACTGCGTGAGCAAAAGCGTAGACATATGGATGTTGAAAGAGACCGTAGACTTGTTTCCTCTATCGGAGCACGCCATCGCCGACTGGAGGAGCTACCCCCGTAAGTTCGCGAGGGACGAGCTGCTGGCGCGAGCTCCACTCAGTGGCCCCGGGAAGACAGCGCAAATTGACGAGTGCCTTCTTCGCGGCGAGCAAAAGTGCAATCGAGGCCGCCTAATGACGGGCGACAACGTTCCGCCGAGCCGCAAAAACTACGGTGGTGTTAAAGATGGTGGCCCATGGGTCTTCGGCGTGGTCTGCGCGACCTGAGGGGTGCTGCTACTTTTCAAGGTCGACCGACGAAAGGCGGCGACGCTAGGCGCCATTATTGCAGCCAATGTTCAACTGGGGACCATTATTCATAGTGACGAATTGGCCGCATACAACTGTATCCCAAATTCAGTGGATGCTAACGGGGCTATGCCTCAATCTGCATTGGGAGACAGTTAACCACACCGTGCACTTAGTGGAAACCAACACGGGCGTTCACACGCAAAAAATACAAAGTTATTGGCAAAAAGTGAAGCGCCACCTCGTCAGCAGTGGGTACAGAGTAACTGCACTGATGCTGGAGTCCCACCTGGGATGAATGTGGTGGCACTCAACGGCCACGTGCGCTGCAAAGACCCTTTCTTGCGTTTGTTAGAAGCCACGGATCGCTGGGGCTACCCAGTATAAAAACTCTTTCCTGCGGTTGTTAGAAGCCATCGCTCGGCGCTAGCCAGTATGAAGGTGCATCACAATGTAAAATAAAATAAAGCGTAGTGTTTTTATCCTTGCATGGGTGTTTTCCGACATTCCTGAGTGCTTACACGGTAAGCGCGCGGCAAACCACTTCTGCGCTAGCCGACGCTCCCTTCGTCTCGAAGCCTTACTTTAGCGCGAGCAACGAGCGATCTGTTGAAAGCCCAGTGTAAAAATCAGGCGCACACCAAATCTGTGCTCGGAAATGGGAGCGCAAGCACGTAGCGAGCCGCACCAATTAAATCCAGAGGAAAGAGAAAGAGCAACGAGCGATATGTTCAAAGCCCAGTGCAAAAACCAAGCGCATACCCATCTGTGCTCGGAAATGCTAGCGCAAGCACGTAGCGAGCCGCGCCAATCCAATCCAGAGTAAGAAAGAGGAGGGCGAGCGTGCCCTCGTGGTATAACGCGAAACGATTAAACTACAAATTAGTCTAATACACATTCAGTGTACAATTTGTAAACTTTAAAACACCTATACCCTACGGTAATGTGACTAATATCATTGTACTAAATGCATTTATGTGATAACTTGCTTGTGCCTCTAATGCACTCGGTGGAACGACAAACAAGTGAAAGAATGCACGACCATGCACCGACCGTATGATCACGTGAGCCCCAGTTTGTCGACCGCCCATATGGCAACGCCCAACGGATGATGGCCACCCAGAGTGAATCTAGATAAACCAATGAAACTGGAGGTGTGCCGACGGACAAACTTTGTCTTGTTACCATTAGTTCGTTCATCTTGGGGCGTCGCCAGAGCTCGTGAAGATCCCGAGTTTCGCCAAACTCGGGGCATCCTGCATAGCACCCCTGCTGGCCTCCTTCAGCCCCTTGACGTCCCGTCTGACCCTTTTTTCCGAGTTGGCCTTGACCTCCTCGGTTCGTTCCCTGCCTCTACTTCTGGAAACAGATGGATTGCCGTTGCTACGGACCACGCCACCTGTTACGCAATTACACGCGCCCTCCCTACCAGTTGTGCTACGGACGTCGCTGATTTCCTGCTCCACGATATCATCTTGCATCACGGAGCCTCTTGTCAACTCCTCACCGAACGTGGCCGCTACTTTCTCTCCAGAGTTATCGATGACTTGCTCCGTTCCTGCGCGACAAAACACAAATTTACGACGGCTTACCACCCGCAAACCAACGGCTTGACGGAACGCTTCAACCGGACGCTAACTGAAATGCTTTCTATGTATGTCTCTTCTGACCATCAAGACTGGGACGTTGCATTGCCCTTCGTTACGTTTGCCTAGAATTCTTCCCGTCATGATACCGCTGGTTTTTCACCCTTTCATCTTCTGTTTGGCCACGACCCCAAGTTACCGTTTGACACGATCATCCCCGATGCCGTCCGTTTCCCCACTGACTACGCCCGCGATGCCATTTCCAAAGCTGACGAGGCACGGCAAATAGCTCGCCATCGCCTTACTACATCGCAAGGACACCAGAAGCACCGCTACGACTCCCGTCATCGCGACGTTATCTACACTCCGGGTGCCCTTGTGCTTTTATGGACTCCGACTCGGCGTGTTGGGCTCTCCGAAAAATTGCTTTCTCGGTACTCCTGACCCTACCGTGTCTTAAGGCGTGTAACCGACCTCACTTATGAGATTGGCCCTCTCGCGTCGTCCTCTCCCTCCGTCTCGTCCCCTACAGACGTTGTCCACGTGTCCCGCCTTAAACCCTACCACTCGCCCACACCACAGCAAGCACCGTGACGGTGCTTCAGCGGCCGGGGGTCATGTCACGGGACTATTCCTCAAAAGGAGTGTCGATGAAGAAGACGTTGTTGATCTAGCGCGCTCTCGCCCGTATGATTCAGCGCTTCATCGCCTTGTAAATATATTGTAAATACGTTTTACTGTTGCGTGTCCCCGTAACAATATCATGACTATTTACAAGAACGAAAAAAAGCCATTAAAAGGGAAAAGCTGTACGATAACACGAAGGGAAGTCCCGTGCTATTTGAGGCTAGAGCTTGTTGCTTAAGGACAGAAACATACAAAAGCATGTGCAGGTTGCAGCGAAAATTCCGAGACCACTCAGCACATGCTATTGGAATACGAATGGATTCACCCAGTGAGACCCGTAGTTAACGTACACCTTCCAGAATCGCATTGGTTTAAAGTGGACTTACTCATGAAAAGGTCAGCAGCGGAGACAAGCAAGGGACGTCTAGAGTATTTTGCAGAAAAAAGTAGGACCGAAATTCATACGACGGGATTCGTTACAAATGTAGGTAGTGGTACAAATTACATAGAGTAAAGTCCCTTGATAATTTGAAAGTACCAACCTTCTGTGAACTCCGCCGCCACGCCGAAGACTCTCGCACGCCCTCCTCTCCCGCCTCTCGAATCGGTTCTTTTCTGAGCGATGATTCGCCCCTCGGGCCGTCGCCCGGGAAACGCGCGCGAAATAACACTTTGCTTGTGTTTTCATTTTTTGTCGGCGCCATTAGCAGGCCGCCTCCTTCTGTTGCGAGTCAAGCTCCGTCGGAGTACGAGCGGTACGCTCTGACTCTTGAAGGTCTGGTTTTTATGTGATGGTTGTTTTGCCTTTTTTTATATTTTTTGTTTTGCGTGAAAATAGCTTCACGCTGTTCACCATCTATGCAAGAGTACTGGGATGCGTGCCGTGGTACCTGGAATAAGGTAGAACATTCGAATCCTTCCTATTGATGCTGATGCGTATGGTTGTAGAGCCCGGCCCACATGGAGCGAGCTTTCACAGCGAAGTTCACGCGGCCCGCACCAGCGTGGCAGAACGTCAGCGTGCCGCCGCCGTGCTGCACCCACATGCGGCGAAAAACATGCGACCGCCACCGCCACGATTTCAGTGTTGGTAGAAACAGCGTGATTCCATTCCCAGTAAAAAGCAGTGAAAAAATAGTCTTGTATCTGCAACTGAACCATTATCCTGCAACTGAACCATATTGGTCGCACCTGGACAGCTGTGATCAGTCGATCATTGTACGCGAGGCGCTGTAGGCTGTCTGGGTGGCTAGCCGATTCAAATGCGGCGACAGGAAGTCGGACGCCACGCGCCCTGATTGGTCCGCGATGACAGCCTTCAGTCGCCGCTTCTGGCGGGCGGTTGACCGCCTGGGAACTACTGCGAACATATCTAGCCTATCTTGATCGACGGCGAACAGCCGCCGGGCGAACGCCGCGCACGGCCATTCGCCAGTTTTTCGCATGAAAATCGCTCCATGTGGGTCGGGCTTTAAGGCAGCGCTGTCCCCTGCCAGAGTTTCACAAGTTTCGTCTGCAACTTCGTTTTATCTAACAGCTTTTATTTCCCTATGCCTATGCAATCCTTTATTTTGCCGTATGTTTCTTGTGCAAAGCTTCAGGAGGCACCTCAAATAAAAATTGCACCGGAGCAGTTGTGAATTGTCGTTTTATTGCGGTTGTGTAATGAATGCTCCAGACCGGTACTCCGGATTCAAAATTTGTTTTGGCAGCGCTGGATATTTTCTAGCAGTACCTGAACAAACAGGCAAAATGTCAAAACCTTGCAGCTCCCTCGGCCGATGCTGTCCGCCTTTTCTGCTCCTACTAGATGCTTTACGGGTGAATTGCAGGAGAAATGTCACCTGGGTAATTCAGTAATGCAATAGTTGATGTTTAAACATTTTCTAGCAGACCTATATGTATCTGTTCAGACCGATGACGCCTTCGCTCCACCGTCGCGACACCACACCGCTGGCGCTCTTCTGATATCTAGCGTCATATGAGGAGAGTGTCAGAGAAATGCCTTTTAACGCGAGCCTCTACAGGTGATCTGCAAACAAGGGGAGGGAACTGAGGCTCTCGTTATGAAGTACACATGAAGGAAACCATCAGTCGGCGAAACCAATGCAAGCATAGGGGTGTGTTTCAATTTTTTTTCTTTTTAAGTTGTGGTGTTAAATACATCGAAATTGACTGTGTAATCATTCACGAAAGAAATAATTGATCAGAAAGCAGAAGAAAAAACCATGCGCCGCCGCTGGGATCCGCCCCACGACCTCCGAATTTCGCGTCCAGTGCACTACCAACTGTGCTACAGCGACGGCTGTCCAATCTTCAACTTTTCTGGGTATTTATGTCTAGTGTAAGCTAATCTCGAGAGTGTCGACCAGAGCCAGGTCCAATTATTTTTTCATACATTATTACATAATCAATTTCGAAGTATTAAACACCACAACTATAAAAAAAGGCAGAAAAGCTCCCCTATGCTTGCCTTGGTTTCGCCGACTGCTGGTTTCCTTCACAGGTGATCTGAGTTATATATACACTGAAATATATTTTGAAAACTATTTCCAGGTTCACGACCTCGGTAATTTAGAAAATGCTACGAAGTATTTCCTTCCAGCTATCAATCACAAAATGACTACGTCCTTTATGGCTAGGCTTTACAGCGCTAAATATTCATTCAACAGGAGTATCTGAAGGCATCCTAAAGTGCCATAGAGGCACTAACCGAGATAGATCATCCAGAGAACTTAATATTTACATAACTTTATATATTTATCCGTTGGCGTCAGTAATCATCCGGAGATTTCAAGTCAAACCCTTGGCCAGGCTAGCCCAAATACGTGGCCAATACTTTGCGATAGCCAATCAATAGCTAATCGATAATCGACAAATAATCAATAAATTCCGGGAAATGCTGGGGATGCTGGGGAAATGCTGAAGTTTTGCCGAATGGTCGGCAAAAGTGTTCCTTCCTCGAGATCATAAAAAAATGGCATTGTCTTTCAAGCAGCTATGATTTTGTTATTCACCAACAATAAAGCAGCTGCATGGAAATCACTCCGAGGCACCAAGGAACTATCCTGCCTCTAAAGCCACAACTGGAGCAGCTTCATAAACAACAGAATTTCTGCGAAAATCCTGCACTAGATGAAATCTGAATTTAGCATAACGTCAGTGGACTGAAAAATACTGAAAAATACTAATGTACAAATTATAACCTGAATATTCTACCACTAAACTGTGCACTATTAGTACGACCGGTATTAAAATGCCAAAGCCTATCTAGGCAATAATAGTACGCCGTTATCGTTCATGCCGCAAGCGTTCACACTTGACGCTTTCATCACTTAAACGAGAAGATGATTAAGGGGGATCATGGTAGCGTCATGTATGTCCCACCAATTTCTCGCGTTTTTGTTTCATAGTAGAACGTAAAAAAATACCACTGTAGGCGTAATGCTAAAGAGACAGCGGAGCTGATGGGCGCCTAGCTAGTCCTGGCTTTTGGGCTAGGCTAAGCACTATCAAGTCATCCCCAGCGTTTTCCAGAATTGATTGATTATTGATCCATTATTGATTAGCTATTGGTTGGCTATCGCAAGGAATTGACCACGTATTTGGGCTAGCCTAAGCACTACCAAGTCATGCCCAGCATTTCCCGGAATTCATTGATTATTTGGCGATTATCGATTAGCTATTGATTGGCTATCGAAAAGTATTGGCCACGTACTTGGGCTGGCCTAAGCACTAGCAAGTCATCCCAAGCATTTTCCTAAATTATTTATTATTGATCGATTATCGATTAGCTAATTATTGGCTATCGCAAGGTATTAACGCGATAGCTTTAAGGGCCCCGTGTCGCAGAAAGTCTGGCGCCGGCGTCGGCATGGATGTCCGCGTCCGTGGCGGAGTAAATCATCCCGAACCACCCGACCGCGCAGGCTCTCCGCGTGGTGCAAGGTGTTAGTGAAAAAAAAATGGATTTCTCAAAGTGAAATCCGTCAGAAAAATGTTAAAGTACGACTCAACCTCAACCTACAGAGATGGTGGCGTCGGACTGCTATTTGAATGCACGAAAAAACATCATTATGTTACAAGGAAAATTAAACACAAACCCCTTTTGCCAGTATTTCTGCCATAACAGCAGGGGCATTACCAGGAATTTGGATGATGATGATGATGATTTATTGGCATCCCCTTTGAAACGGGGTGGCGACAAATAGTCACCTAGCCTGCTTGATTTAATCAGGTATACTACACATGTTCTTTATCTAGCATTTTTGTATACCTTTTTCAAAAATTTAGCTTGTACCGCTGCCTATGATTTTAAGAGATCAGTTTGTATCCATCTTTTCCCTGCTTTTTTTCCACCAGTACTCTAATCGTCTCTTGCTGATCTCTACGGCTGATCTGTTTATGTTTCCTTCCACTTTAAACCCAAGCGCTTCTGGGAGTTGCACGTTACTTACGGTTCTCGCTGGGTGGATCCCGTCGCATTCCATTAGGATGTGCTGAGTGGTCTCTGGATCTTTACTGCAGCATACACATGTCTCATCTAGTTCCGAATATTTGTTCCGATATGTTTTCGTCCTTAGGCAACCGGCTCGAGCCTCAAATAGCAAGGCACTGCCCTTTGTGTTATCGTACAGATTTTCCCTTCTAATTTCTTTCTTCTCATTCTTGTAAATCTCCATTGTCCTTTTCGTTTCCATTCTTTGCATCCAATTCACGGTCTCTATTTCTCTCACTTTCTTTCTGATGACCCCTGGTTGTCTATTTACAGTTTCGATTATCCTGTACTTGGTTGCCAACTTCCTTGACCTCTTCCTCCATTCTGTGTCCACGCTTTTCATGTAGAGATACTTGTGCACTTTAGCCGCCCATTTATTTTCATCCATGTTCCTGAGCCTTTCTTCAAAACTAATTTTGCTTTGTGCTTCTCTGACTTCAGAAGAGGCCCAACCCATGTCTCCATGCACTGCCTCATTTGTCGTATTACCGGTTGCGTCAAAGCCAACCGGCCAACTGATCTTTGGTTAACTTCCAAACCCGCCAATATATCCGATTTTAAGCATATAATGGCATTTGCGAATGTTAGCGCTGGCACCATTACTCCTTTCCAGATTCCACGCACCACCTCATACTTATTGTGGCCCCACAGTGCTCTGTGTTTCATTAATGATGCATTCCGCTTCCCCTTTATTTTCAGATTATCTTGGTGGTTGCTTGAGTAACTTGGTGGTTGCTTGATGCTTGGAACATCACCGAACAGCGCCCCTTGCGGCCGCCTCTGAAAACATGCGCGTTTTCTATGGGAGAGCGTCGTTTTTCCCAAATAACTAATCATAGAAGCCATCCTTCAAAATATTCCCGTGGAAATAGGCTCTAGGCGCTTAGCCCGACATCTCATGCAAGCAGTACCAGTACTTACGGCAGGAAACCCGTTCCAAATTGCGGGCAAAGTTTAAAGTATCAGAGCCTACGGAAAATCCCCAATTATGGAGGCTTTTTTGGCCAGTAAAAGGCAATTTCCGATGAACCTATTGCATCGATTGACGGATTCCCGGGAATTTATCAACTTGAATGACTCAGCTTCCAGATAGTTGCAGCAGTAACTCTTGAAATAGCAAAAACGTCGTTCCAAAATCGCACTTTTCATAACAAGGAGGAGGAGGAACAAACCTTTATTTAAACCAGCAAATCAGTTGGCTGGGCCTTGGCCTCCCACGTGGGGACATCGAGGTCTTGCCTCTTCGCCGCCTCGCAGGCTTGCTGGGTAGCCCAGAGTTGGTCGTCGAGGTGGGAGCTGCGCAGGGCGGCGTGCCATCTCGACGAGAGGGTCACGGTATTATTTCTCGGATATTGGTCTTTACATTCCCATAGCATGTGGGGAAGCGATGCTGCCTTAGTCTTACAGATCTTGCAAACGTTACTAGGGTAGGTGTCTGGGTAGATCCTGTGGTAACGTGTTAGTGAGGGGTACGTGTCTATAACAGGCGAAGGATGGCTGCCTGTGCTCTGTTTAGCTTGTGATGAGGGATGAGGAAGGTTCTTCTGTTGAGATAGAATCATTTCGTAAGGTTGTTGTACCTGGTGAAGCGATCGCGTTCCGCGGGTGCATCTGCGCGGTCTCCGGCACGGCTGACAAGGCCTCGTGCTACGGAGTGAGCAACAGGTTGGTGAGGTGCGGATCTACGTCGCCGGCGTGCGCTGGCAACCAGACGAGAGTGGTTTGCTTTTCAAGTGAGTGAGGGGCTTGGTGTAGTACCTTTGTACCTTTGTAGTACCTTTGATGTAATTGCTGATTGCCGTGCGAGAATCGCTCATGATGGTGTGGCAGTCCGGATCGAGGGTGGCCAGGGCGATGGCCACTTCCATAATAAGGTCGCTGAATTTATTGTGGTACATATATATAAACCTAGTTTTTGCCTACAGCAGCGCGTCGAAGCGCTATTTCTCCCAATTTCACCCTTGAATTTCTCCCTTTCAGTTTCCTAGAAAGCATAGGGACGTACACAAGACGAGCAGGCAAAGTTTTGAAATAGTCCTGAAATTTGAGAAAAATTTCATAGGCAATGTTATTATCCTTTATTTGTTTACATATGTATTACACCTCACTGGGGATAATAATGACGTACTACATAATAGTTCAGTTCTTATACTTAATACATCATGTCGGAGATGGTTGTCCTGAAAATTAACCAGGTATAAGTACTGCATGATTTTGGCTGGAAGGCCATTCATAAAAAAAAATTGTGTGCCGAATAAAGAAAATGGAGGCGTTCAATGGCACAATCGCCGTCAAAAGTTTACGCGGCCGAGGTTCTGCGAATAAGTACGTTTTCAACGCAGCTACGCCCGCAGCCAGTAAAAGTATGCAAAACTTTTGTTTACTCCAGATCAGTATACGCTGCAAATCCGAATAACACGATGCATGCCTAAGGCGTAGAAATATAAATATTTTTTTCAGCTTCCCGCGTTCGAAACCTTCTGACGCTGACTATACGTTCTGAAGGCAAGGTTGCTTTTTAGCTTATACGTGATGACAAGCGCCGAGCTCTTGATGATGGGATATTGGAGCGTAGAATTGTAGAACTTGTGCAAGGCCAGGTGACTTCATGACGCAAACCTAGCGATAGAAGCTCAGCCTGTTTTGTTTATTAACACTGATGATAAATGAATACTCAGAGTAAACGAATGTTACTGTCCGATTCTGGACAGACTCGAGTGTAATGCACACGTTCTATATTACTGAAGGTTCCATACTAATTCAATACTGCGCATTCCTATTCGAATTTTGGCCTGTCTTACGCGTACCGAGTCTTAAGCAATGAAAATAGATAGCCCCTCGCTTCTTGGGATGTAACCGAGGCGATGGTAGATGTGATTAGTAATGCGGTACATGTGAGTAGGCTGACTGGGATTATTACATGAAGTGCGCCAACGTACCTACGTAAATTCACGGTGGAAATTACAGAGCCCTTTATTGTATACATATATTGAAGTCATCTGATAGTGTCTCTGCTAAAAAGTTATGATTTTAATAATATGAGGACTGAATAGCCTTCTGTTAAGCTGTTGGAGAAAATATCCTGTACGAAGTTCTATTGTGGTTTAAATTGTAACGTTATCAGCTCTTCCAATAAAAAAAAAGTGACTGTACGAGTCTATCTTTCTCGGGCGTTCATGTCACCTAGGTAGCACCGGCTGACTCATGACCTTTATATTTTTAAATCTGACCCGATGACGTAAGTTACGTTGCCGAACAAAAATAAATACCTTTTCTGAAAAATGAACCATATCAGCTTCCCGACAAAGCCCGGTACGTTGGCGCAAGTCATCATTTGCGATAACGATAAGAGCGACAGCCCGTCGTTGAAAATGACTTGTCACTCCCCTGTTTTTCTTTTTTTCTCAAGGACGCGATCGACTAACCGTAGAAGGCTAATCCCATCGCATGATGCTTGCGACCTTTCTGGTTCCGAACGAGCGCGTTCTTTGTGTATACATAGAGAAAGAAATTCAGCAAGAGGGGACACTCGGCAAAAACTGGCATCAGGAAACACGTCACCATACGTCACGCTCTAGCATTTATGCCGAACGTTAGCTGCCGCGAGCATCGTAAAAAAGAAAGTGAAATTAGGTTAACAGACATTGATTAATTTTTTAAACTTTTTGCCGCGAAAACTAAAACGTTTTGCGTATAAATGAACGTAAACTTTGCGACTCATTTTTCTTGCCTTACCTAGCGACAGGCCAATGGCGCGCCAGATGCATGCGTCATCCGCCAGACACTCCCCCGAAGCCAGCGAGGACGGCTGCGCGCGCGTTTGAGCGCTAGCGCGCGGCAACCCGTCTGTCTCCTGTTTTTTTTTTTTTTTTTTTTTTTTTTGTAGGGGCGAAGCTCCTTAGGGTGTGGGTCGTTCCCTCCTCTGTAGTAGTAGTAGTAGTAGTAGTAGTAGTAGTAGTAGTAGTAGTAGTAGTAGTAGTATAGTAGTTGTAGTAGTAGTAGTAGTAGTAGTAGTATGTAGCCACCTCTAGTTTATGAATTGCTCAATAGATGGCATTGTGTATCCGTAGGCACCTGTAGTTTTATGAAGTGTTCACTAGATGTCGTTCCGGTTCCGCTTCCACTTCCGGTTCCACTTCCGGTTCCGGTTCCACTTTGCGCGCGTTCGGTGCGAACGCGGGCAAAACGCCGACGGCGTCGACAACAGTTCTGCGCGTTGCTAGTGCTGCTCCATGTCCAAGTTTATACAGCTGATAAAACTACCTTGAGTCGACCCCATGGCTGCTTCGCATACTACTCAGGGTTCCCCTACGGGAAGATGGTGTAATTTTCTCTCTCGTTGCCTAGGCGCGCTCTCTTTATTTCTCGTCCGTAGCTGTGGTTTATCCGAATGATCCCCCGGTGCTTCGCCCACTCATAATCATTCACTTCGTGGATATGCAGTGACTTTTTTAATGTAACCTGGTTTATTGGGCTCTCGGCGTATTCAATTGCGTTCCTTCTGCACTGTGACAAGACACCACTGCACTATTGGACTACGGCAAGGTCAGAAATCTTGTTTCACAGTCTACGACGCAATTAGGCTTACACGCACGGGACCGAGACTTAAGACGCAGTTAGCGAAAAACCGCTCGGCCATCCTGGCGCAGTTAATTTGAGTTAATGAATCGTGCTGCGACATGTTTCCGACACTTCCTAGGGGATTATTGTAACTTATTTCGGTTTTTGAGGCACACTGGCCGCACAGGGCACCGTGTCGCAGTTATCGAGAACTAACTCGGCCGTGGTGCGTAGTCTAGTGCATTTTGCTAGGAGAAGCTTGTGCCACTTTCTCTGACACCAGACATTACTGAAACGTAATTTCGTTACTTTCTGGGGTACTTTTGAGGCACGCTGGCCGCACAGCGCGCTGTGAGGCAGTTAGCGATAAGCAGCTCGGCCGTGGTGATAAAGTTAGTTTGGCATGTAATGAATCTGAGAGGGACAAGTTTGTGACATTTTTTATGGCCCCGCAACAACATATACCTTCTTTCGGTACTCACGCCTGTTGAAAACGCGATGGGTGATTGCCAAGAGTGATAACATGGGAGTGTGCTGCTGGCGCCCGCAGAACGCGCGAAAGGTAACGCTGAGGAACATATCAGAAACTTGTAATTTGAAAATTCCGTCTTCTAAAGGACTGAAAACAGGCTCTGCACCCACGCATTTGTCTTGAGTGCTTGTTGCGTCCGTCTCTGCGTATGTAGCGTACCGTCGCGTCCCCCGAGTTTTGGAAACGCGAAGTCGCCCGTGTATTTGTGCTGCCAAAGTGCAGGAAATAATGCCCCGAAATGGGGGAACGCTTGGAAATCAGATGTTTTCATATTTTATGGTATTGTTTGGGATGAGTCGGGTATTTTCTACGCCATGTATGTAAAAGCGAATTCCTTTTGTTTGTAATTGCCACCCATTCACCGCTTTCGCACGTTTCGCCTCTACACGCAGTATTCCTATGTCTAAATACCAAACTGACACATGCTTGTAACATGCTGTTACGTGCTTCTAATTTACTTTTTTTCAGCTGGTGCCGTCCGGTGTAGCTTCATACGGGAACTACTGCTTACCTGGGGTCAGAACGTTGGATGAACGCACAAAGCGCGGAACGAGCTTTTATATAGAGCAAAATAAATATTTCCACATTTCACAAAAGGCCTTGCGTCTACTTTGTGAAATTGCACGTGGCACAGATTTGATGGGACTTGACGAGATCGTTCGCAATAATTTTTACCACTCAATAAACCGATTTCACACGAAGACCGTGCGCGGTCGGGCAAAAAAAAGCAAAAAAAAGCGCAGCATGCGTGCTAGCTGGCGTTCAAAATGCGCGTGCCCAAAACTGAAACCGGAACTGATCTATGCTGCCCGCTTGGCGCGCTCCTGTCAATTCGGCCGCTGGGCTCTATGGGAGTGTCCCCTCTTGTTGAATTTCTTTCTCTATGGTGTATATTTCAGGCGCTTGGCATCGAAAGGCTTAAACCTTTAAACAGCGAAAGGCTGTCACAGTCACTTCGGTAGCTGCACGGAAAGCACGGACAATCAGTCCACTTTCAGCATACACGCTCTCAACCAAGACATATTTGCGAGAAAGGCGCTCCTATATTACCCACAGCGAGAAATGTATCCACAAATTACACCTCATTATCCCGATGTGTTTATGAGCCGCACTCTGGGCCTGTATTCCGTATTATGACAAAAAATATAGTTTGTGCAGTGTCAGTAGCCTAAACGTAAAAGAGGAAATTGAAGTCCTGACATCAACTGTCATATATATCATGAATTGCAAGAAATAAAACTGAAACTGTACTTCATAACACTCGCAATGCAAACTTTGATGCATGTGATTCATTTCAATTTCTTATCTGTTCCAAGGTAGAAATATGTTGTTCAGATGGTAAATACAGTTCATTTCGCAAAATTAGATAAGAATTATGTCCTCCAACTTATGTTCCTATTGGCCATGCACATTTCTCTCTTTCAAATCTATGGTCGAAACATCACTAAGTCCAATTGTGAATAATTTAAAAGTTAAACTGGCTTCTCCACATAGGGGAAATGTCGTATGAATTTGAGAATACACAATCAGTTGTTTGCATAAACTTCCTGGATGTAGGCATGTAATAAAAAGCTCAAATGTATTACACGGATTTGTCTTTTCGCCGCAATTTCATCCACTGTATTTATAAAACGATGTACGCTTTTTTTATTTTATCGTGTGCATACAAAAACACATAGCCACTTATTTAACAAAGCGATATAAGTTTCAATAGCTCGTTGATTAGGTTATCATTTGAGCAAAGAAGACGAGAGACTTTCATGCACAGACAAAATAAGCGGCTAATAGCGACAACTGATTAGTTATTTCAGAAGGAAAAACTGAGTTTAGCTATGTAGTGTTAAACTATGTAGCTTTATATAATGCATCTAATTTATACATCGACGGACAGGGGTCATTGCAGATCGCTGGTGAGGCCTTCGTCCTGCCATGGACATAAAGATAGTCTGATTATGATGATGATCATGATGATGATGAAACATTGCTGGAGGTGGCGACCCCTCATTCAAGAAATATTTTTTTACAGTTTAATAATTAATTTATTTGCGGCATCAGCACTCGAAAGCATTACAGAAGGAAGTGGGTTGAGCAGGCTAAACAAATAATGCAATTATTTGTTTACGGGCTAGTCACGCCCCTGACAAAAAAAGAAAATAATGCAAATAAGCCAACCATACAACTTTAGCTGGTGGTACGTGGACAAAACTGCAGTGCGAACTAGGAAGGCAGCTTTGCAATTATGCCATATGACCTGATTTTACAAATAACTTAAAAGGAACATAGTAAGTAGTTAACAAATTCAGATTACACAACTTTTTCCTGATCACGCTGCACTGAGAGGATTAGCCTCGCTGTGCTGCAGCCGCCGACACCGAACGCTGCAGGAGACGCAGCTGCGCACAAGGGCCATCCGGCGCGTGGGCACCTCGACTGCGGCATGCAACCAATTGTAGTAAATATCACCCTCGGAACTAACCTCTAACAACGGCTGGTAATCAGCGCACGACAAGAGAAACTCGACTCGCAACTCCCGCCCAACCACTACTCCGAATTCCGCCGCTGCCGAGAAATGTAAGCAGCCATCTACGCCTCAAGCTCTGGTGGGGCACCGACCCCGGCCGCCCCAACTCTCTGCCCTACGCCACCCCAAGCTACCCATCGATGATCATAAAATCATCCTCCGTCCCCGTGGTGGCCTCAACCTTCGGACCGGGAACGGCGTTGCGCTTCGCGATGCCATTCTGCAAGCAGCCCGCCTCGGACACCAAGAGGCCAAGCCAGACACAGTAATCATCAACAACCTCCACCACCTCGTCCTGATCAACACTCCCGAACCGCAATGCCGACTCCACTACCTCGCTATCAAGTCCGTACTCATCAAAGACACCGCCTACAACTGCTCCTACAAAGCGGCCCCGGAAGACTGCGCCCGCAGTGTGGTCACGGGGCCCCTCTCGCCCGCTCTTACGAAGACATTCAGGATCGTGTCAATCGCGAGCAGAACCCTCCCATCCTCGTCTTTAGACGCATGGGCTCCACGGAGTCCATCATCATTCTTTTCGAACAAGACTGGGTGCCCAAGCACATCTACTACTCCTCCGTACTATATAGGTGCTACATCATCAAAAAGAATATCGAGCACTGCCTGAACTGCGGCGCACTCGGACACCACGCGGCTGTGTGCCCAGCGTCGAAGCAACACCACTGCCTCGGCTGTGACCAAGTAGACCCCCCCCCCCCCGAGGACCACGCCTGCACACCGGTCGGCAAGATCTGCAGCAAAGCACACCTGATGGCGGACAGAGCCTGCAAGTGGTAGGCTCTGGTTCGGAAGTGTCATTGGATGTAAAAAATACGTTGGTTTCATCGGCATACATTGCCAAGTCGGGTGAGTCAGGTATTCATACTGTATCGTTTACATAAATTAAGAACAATAGTGGACCCAGTTTCGAGCCCTGGGGTACACCCTGCTTTATAGGTAAAATGTCTCTGAACAAATTTAGCTGAACGATATAATTTATCTAGAATAGAACGAAGCATACAACTAGAATAGAACGAAGAATATATCTGAACAAATTGGTTTCGATTCGTAAAATAACCTCTTAATAAATCATTAGCGACGCCACGTACCCCGTAGATTTCCAATTTATGTATTAATATTTTATGATCAATCGAGTCGAAAGCCTTCCGTAAACCTAAATAAAGACCAAGTGTAATTAACCTTCTGTTTTTCAATGTTTTCAATTATTTTATCCTATTAAAATACTACACACGAGCTAGAAACACCATGGGTCCGCCGCCACTGTCGTTCTCGCGAGAGGAAGATGTGGCACTCCGCCAACTCCAAACACATATATTTCCCAACCTCCTCACCTTACTTATATTTTACCCTGACCGCTATACGCAGACTCTTGCCCGGGCTGTAGCAGCTCCCGCACGGCATTCCATGTCACGGTGGAGTGCACCTTTTCCTAATAAAATGTTTACTCTCTCTCTCTCTCAATATTTCGCTTTAGCAAAGAAATGAAAACTTCGGCTTGTAGAAATGATGCTGATACTTTGTAATGCGCACAACTTCGTTGTTCTATGATATGGTGTCGCATGTTCTCGAACGCCAATTACATTCAGTGGTGCACAGGCTTCCCTGTTAAAGTAGGCTCATTTTATTTAGAGAGGCTGAATCCTGGAGAGGTCAGCCTGGCGTTAAGCCTAGCTTGCTGGATGTGACGAAAAATAAAATAACAATCACAACGCACAACTACGGCCGGACTGGACTTTTACCCCCATGCAGCACGGGCCAAAGACGGTCGCAGACGATGCACCAGATACAGAACAGGTCCTTGAGGAAGCAGCATTCGATATAGCGGTTGGCTCACGCGTACGGGTAAGGCACGGTGGTAAGGGGAGCGCCACCCAAAACATATAGTACAACATTATGTCACAAATAACCCCCTCCAAAAGCATATTAAACGCATTCTTCGTTAGCAAATGAGGTCGGTTAATCGTATTCTTTTTATTACTTGAACATATTTGAAGCAAGCTGTTTATTTTTCGTTTCTTTCATCATTGTGACGCCGTCGATGCTTTCGACGCTGTTCTCAGCAAACTGCCTGATGCCTGGCATAGCCTCTATTCCGGGTATGTGACATGCACGAGGCTCATCATCCTCATTATCACTTCAGCTATCGACGCTATTTTCACTCCTGTGACGTGTATGACGAGTATGCCACACCAATAAACTGCCATTTCTCAATAGCAAGTTTTGTGCGATGCGCATATGATCGTCTTCGTCCGCTAGTGTATTTTCTATTGCGGCCTCCGAAATAAAAGCGCATACGCCCCCCATTCCGGAGTCTTGCGCGCGAAGGAAGATGGCGGGCTTCCTCCCCGCTTTCCTACCGTTCCCGGTCGGGATTTAGCAGCGATCGCCCGCTCTTCCTCGCCCACTTTCACTCACACATACGCTCGTACAACGTACGGCGCGCGGCGACGATATTATCGCCATTTGACTTTATACGGAAGCTCACGGCGACGCCGACGGCAACGGCGGCGCCAGAAATGGGCCTTGAGTACCCATATAATTGCCATCACAATAATATAGCACAGAAGATCAGTGGAAACATTCATTCACGTGCGACGTGCCAATAAAAGCGAGCCGCAAACGAAGACATCGCCATGGGTGACACATTTGATTCTCAAATTTTACAGAGATTCTATTCTCCGTAGTGTCCGCTCATTTTAAATTACTATGAATCGTCTGGATGCCGATGGTTAAGGAAATATACGGTGTGATGAAAAAAATGTAATGATGTTAGATTGTGATGGAATGTAATCAGGTTTGGGCCCAGGACAACTCACCAAGGAAAGCAATCGACCACTCGAGTGCACACAAACACAGAATATATATTAACAGTACAAAGACATACAGACTTCACGTTGGACATGTACTTAAGAGTTATAATAACCCATGCAGTCCCGAAGCTGCTACTAGAGTGTCCTGTTGTATAATATAAAGTCTCTTGCCGTCCGTTCCCTTTGCGTAGAGCCCGTTGACGCGTAGAGGTCGATCCGCTGACGGCTGGACGATGTCACCATGGGCCTACCCACAGCATCATGGGATCTGCAGCTGCAGCAGCGACGGTAGCAGACACAGCCGTGGTAGCCGTGCAACAGCTCTCGCTACTGCTCTCGCCCCTGGCAGCAGGCTGGTCGTGGCAGTGGCCCGGGAAAGCGACCACCTCGCCTGGCTCCCTGGACCGTTGTCCAGCAGGAACCCAGGCCCTTGCGGCTCCCTTGACCGGTTGCCCCGCTCGCCTGGCTCTCTGGACCGATTGCCCCACTCGCCTGGCTCCCTGGACCGGGGGAGACGCTGCGAGCGCGCGACCAGATCGGTCGTGCAGCACACCGGCACCGTCGATTTTCGATCGGAACCCCGGACTACCTCTTCGGACCCCCACGGAAATCTCACCACCGTCACCGGAATGTGATCCGGTTCATCTGGATAGCTTATTCCGGCAAGTGGCACAATTCTACGTCTTTTACGGGCGATCTACGTCTCGACGACAGAGGCGACGCCGCTAGGCTTAACGGCCATGGCACCTCCCGGCAAAACGGGCGGCCGGCCCCGCACCGCGACCGCAATCGTGGCGGACACTCAAGTTGGATATGACCCTCACAGCATGATGTGGACCACCGTCCCGTCCTCGGACAGCGGACCGGAGCTGCCCCAACCCTTCAAGAGCGCCGCGCTCGCTGCCGCGGTCGCTCGCCGAGAGCAAGCGAGCAACGCAGAAACGGCGGCCTCCGCCAACGCGGCGTGTCCGGACGCAGCTGCTGACGCCGAAGCTCGTACCTGCTCCCCAACTCTCGCGCCGCCTGCGCCGCGCTCCGCGGGCCCGCAGCAGGGGAAGAAGCGGCCTTTGTGGCAACCTCAACCCCTACCGAAGCCGAAAGCAACAGACTTCGTCGTTGTACTCAAACCCCGGACACAGTTATCCCTCGCCACCGTTTTCCCTGAGAACGGGGCTGGTCGCGCGCTCATCGCCCACCTTGGAGCGACCGCGACTCGGCTGGTCACAGTTGTGATGGTGGGGGAACGAAATCTCATTTTGACTTACACTTCCAACCCGCAAATAGCGGACAAACTTATCGGTGAATTTGCGGTTCCCTCACCCGTCGGACCAGTGCCCCTGTTCGGGTACCTGCGTGCGGACACTCAAGACTCCTGTTATGGAGTAGTGACAGTGCGCAGCTCCGACACCGAAGCCACTCTTCGTGAAAGCCTCTACTGGCCTGAAGGCGAAATCTTACACGTCCGGCGATTGGGTACCTCCAATAAGGTGCGTCTCATCTTTTCCGGCAAGGTGAAGCCCAGGTACGTCTCTTACGACGCCCTGCTGATCCCGGTGCAGCCGTACAAGAAAACTGTACCAGCCTGCGGTCGGTGCGGTTCCGTTGGGCATCGGCCCGACAGCTGCCCCGGCCCCAAACCAGACCTCTGCGGCATCTGCGGAAAAGCGGTGCCGCTCACGGATGGCCCCGCGCCCCTCACGAGCTCACGCCCAGGTGCGCTCTATGTGCCGGACCCCACGTCACCGCGGACCGGTGCTGTAAGGAGCGCTACAGGACGCCGCCACCCAAATCCCCCACTCCTCCACCGGAGGGTCAAGCCGGCCCCAAGAAGCGAAAACGTCGACGCCCACGGAAACCGAGGAAGACCGGCCCTCGGGCTTCGCCGCAGAGGGCTCAGCCCCCTGCCACCAACCCTACCCCACCCCCGCACCCTGACGCGGGGGCTATAGGGTCTTCCCTGCGAGGCCAAACTCCGGATGGACCGCCAACCAGGAAGTCCACTACGAGGAAGGTTTCGCCCGCCTCACCCAAACCGCACCCGCCGTCACCTCAACCCAAACCTACTGCCAAGGGGGATCTCTCGTGGGCCACCCGCGTCCGGCAAGGACCCCAGGTGAGTGGCTCGGGCGGGGCAGCCTCTACGCCCCCACCATCCATGATCCCTAACCCCAAGCCGCCGACCCCTTCTACTCCCACCCGGGAACAAATTGCAATCCGTCAGTTACAGGCCCAGGTTGCCTCTTTAACGCAGGCGGTGGAGGCGTTCGCGAACCGCTTGCCCTCAGCTAACCCGACACCGTCCGGGCAGGCGCCTGAGGCGATGGATAGTGCCCCCTCTGAACACAGGGACACCACAGCACTCCTCGCCCCGATTAAGGCGCGTGTTAGGAGCTTAGAGGCCCATATGGCATCCATACTAACCACGATTGAGGACCGATTGGCCGCCGCCCTCCAAACCGTTGTCGACCGCATCCCGGGCATGATAGTTGCCCAGTTGCCCAAACACGCTTTCAGCACCAGCCGCCCCAAACTTAAACGGATATCTAAGTCACAAGCAAAGGTGGCCGCGGTTGAGAGACAGTCCAAAGTTTCGATCACAACCTCGGATGTTAGCACCGGATCGAGCAGCGGAGCCCCTATGGACCTCTCGGCTCTCCTGGAGGCCTCCCAAATTTCTAGCTCCCACGATGGCGGGCAACGGCTCTAGATCGCGCCGCGGCCGCGCAAATTCGGATCCATTTACAATCCTACAATGGAACTGCCGGGGATTTAAAGCACGCACTAAGCGGGCTGCTCTCCGGCTCCACTTGGAAAGCTATTCACTTCTGCCCGCGGTAGTGGCTCTTCAGGAGCCGGGTGAGCACGTTGCCCTCACAAATTATACAGTGTACCAAAGGGATGCGCAAACCGCACTATGCGTGCATCGAAATTACACCGCCGGTGGATCTCGACTGCGATCCGCTTTACTCGTGTGTTATGGTGACTCTCCTCCCGCTTAGGAAGCAGGACCCGTCCATACACATCCTCAACATCTACAATTCACCTAAACAGCCTAACGTTACTTATGCCGACGTTTTTAGCAAAGCCCTAACAGTGGCAGGCAGGGAGCCGCTCGTCATAGTAGGCGATTTTAATGCTCCTAGTCCCCACTGGGGTTACCGTAAGGAGGAACGACGTGGTAGGAAACTGGCGGAACTTATTTCCACCATGGGCCTCACCATCCAAACGGACCCTGCACACCCGACCCGCATTGGTAACTCCGTGACTCGAGACACATGTCCCGATCTCACACTCACCAAGAACATCAGACATGCAGAGTGGCTCAATACCGAGGAAACTCTCGGCAGTGACCACTGCATTCTTCTCATCACAATCCGAACGCACCCCCTTACCCGTCCCCACCACCAAGCGAAACTTCCGGACTGGGCCAAATTCCGTTCGGATTACACGAATACGACTTCCATAGCTCACCAGGGTTACGCCACTTGGTCTCAACACCTCGTGACGTCACTTCATCAAACCGAGCAAACGGTTCAGCTCTCAGAGGCCATGCCGGCGGGGGATAACCATCTCCTGCATCTCTGGGAGGCTCGCCATAGCCTAGTCCGCCGATGGCGCCGACAAAAGCATAATCGTCAGCTCAAAATCCGCATCGCAGCCCTCACCCAGGAAGCGGACGAGTACGCGGCCCAGCTCGCCGACTCTAATTGGGTAGAACGCTGTAACACTGCCGCCAAGCAGATGTCAAACCGCAACACGTGGCGTCTCTTCAGGGCCCTCATCGACCCTAGCCAAACACGCACAGAAACGCAAAAACATCTTCAGCGCGCATTTCACGCCTATGCGGGTGACGCGGACAAACTAGCACGGGCTCTTAGAGATAGATATCTCTGCAGCCAACAGGACCCCCTTGGACTGGCGTACTCCTATGCAGGCTCGGAGAACGCATACTTGGATCGTTGTTTTCAACTCCACGATCTGAAGGCGGCCCTGTCCAAAATAAAGCGAGGAACGGCACCGGGTCGGGATCAAGTGACTGTTAAGCTTCTAGCGAACCTCCCAGACCCGGCATACCTTCACCTCCTCGACTACTTCAATCAAATCTGGGAGGGGCGCGAGCCACTACCGATTGATTGGAAAACGGCCTTAGTCACTTTCATTCCCAAACCGGGCAAGCTTATAAACATCGAAAATCTCCGACCCATTTCCTTAACCTCGTGTGTGGGGAAGCTTATGGAAACAATGGTTAGAGATAGGCTCTCCGATTACCTCGAGGCCCGCCACACCTTTGAAGACACTATGTATGGCTTTCGTCCACATGGCTCTGCTCAGGATATCCTCCTGCAACTCCATTGTGACGTTATAGAACCGATCGAACATCCCAGTGACGACAAGGTAGTCCTCGCCTTAGATCTCAAGGGAGCCTTCGATAACGTCACTCACGACATCATTCTCTCCCACCTGTCCCAAACGGACTGCGGCCATAATGCTTTCAGGTACGTCCGTCAGTTCTTGATGGAACGGCAGGCGTACCACCGCATTCAAGACAAGGAGCATGGCCCGTACCCACTGGGTACACGAGGAACACCACAAGGAGCGGTCCTCTCTCCTCTCCTGTTCAATCTCGCCATGGCTCACCTCCCCCCATTGCTAAAGGATGTCCCAGGAGTGCAGCACGCTCTGTACGCCGAAGACATCACGCTGTGGGCAACCCAGGGTTCCCTTGGTAGTATTGAGGCCTGCCTGCAACAAGCAGCATCGGTCGTGGATGACTACGCCCGACGTTGCGGTCTCGAATGCTCACCTACTAAATCAGAGTACGTGCATCTTCGCCCCAAACCAAAAGACACAACTCAAATTGTAATCTCACTGCATACCGGGCCTATCCCGGAACGCGACGAAATCCGCATCCTGGGGCTCTTCATACACAAGAGTCGAAAAGTCGACACAACCCTGCGCAAGTTACGTACGGTCGGGGATCAGGTAGGCCGCATGGTCCGCCGGGTCTCGAACAAGCGGGGGGGTCTCAAGAGTCAAGATGCTCTGCGCCTCGCCAACGCTTTCGTGACCAGTCGAATCCTCTATTCGACACCCTACCTGCGTTTGCGCAAGTGCGATGAGAACATGCTAGAATGTATTCTCCGCAAAATTTACAAACGCGCCCTAGACATCCCGATCTCGACGTCTAACCAGCGTCTTGCAGACTTGGGCATGACCAACACGTATGGGGAGCTCAAAGAGGCCCATCTCAACAACCAGTACCTGCGACTTACTAAGTCACACGCTGGGAGAAACCTCTTACACCGTCTCTATATCTCTTATACTTATCAGACAGACGAGCGAACCACAATCCCTGAGGACTGGCGTGGTGCTTTACCATCCAGCCTCTGCCCTACAACATGGCTAGGGGGACTTACGAAGGCAAGCGAACTGCGCGGGTTACCGCCTTGCAGGGACGCTATGGGTCCCGCCCTGGAGTCTTCTACACGGACGCGTCCGGCCCTCACCACGGCGGGTGGTACACGGCAGCCGTAGTCCATCAAAACGTATCCATTCAAGGGCTCACCTTTCGAGCGCCTGACATTAGTCACGCGGAGGAAGTCGCCATAGCCCTCGCCGCTGCGGACCCCGCATCTCGGATTATCATCACCGATTCGCGGAGTGCGTGTCAAAATCTTACTAAAGGTCGCATCACTATTAGCGCCGCTCGTATCCTCAAGCGCTGTGAATATTTAGACCGCCCAAATCCACGTGTCGTCACCTGGAATCCGGCCCACGCAGGGCTAGGTGGTAACGAGGCTGCCGATGCCTCAGTCCGAGCGCTTAATTCCCGGGACCCGCCTCGCCCTCTATCGCCTGACGTTCCAAAACCTAATCCGGTAACTTCCTTTCGAGACATCACGGATATGCACAAAACGAATAGGCTCCGATTTCCGCCACCGGCACCGGGCCTGACTAAGACGGAAGAGCGCGGGCTCTTACGTCTATACACCAACACAATATTGTGCCCTGCGATACTTAAGCATTTCAATCCGGCCTTCTCCGGGGAATGCCCGCACTGTGATCATCCGTTCGCGGATCCTTTCCACATGGTGTGGGCATGTACCTCAAACCCGGCGGTCCCGCCAATCCCCTCCCCTTCCACCCCTACCCGAGAGAGCTGGGAGGCTGCCCTGCTCGGCTGCTCGACCTTGGAGGGCCAGAGAGCCCTCGTGGCCAGGGCACGTGCCGCTGCGGAAGCCACAGGGGTCCCGGACTAGGGACTCCTCCTAGAGTTTGTAAAGGGTCGGCCCTTAAGGCCGTCCCTATCTCTCACTTGTAAATACAGCAAATAAATGTTTTTCACCACCACCACCACCACCACCACCTGGACCGGTTGCCCAGCAGGAACGCAGGTCATTTCCGTCTGAGGACGACGTAGTGGGCGATCTGGGTTCTCTGGACATGGCGTCCAGCGAGAACCGGCTGGCCTTCAACGCCGAGCAGCTCAGAACACTCGCACGCACCACGCGCCACGCGATCACACCACTTCGTCATCGGCCCTGCACGGCACACACGGTAATGGTTTTTTTTTTCGTTTTTAGCGCGCTTCCGTACATATCATGACAACCCCCGGTTTTAAGAAAGTTTTTCACAACTTTTCTAATGGGGAAGAAGGTGGAAAACAAAGGTCAACGTGTTGCACGAAGGTCCACTTTCAAAACGGGTTCACTACATATACAACTATTGTTTTAAAAGCAAAGTGGGTAAATGTCTTCTTGTCCTTTAGCACTGCAAAGGTTAAAAATTTTACCTCTAAGGTAATATACACTTGTTCAGTGATTTAAACACGGTTCAGGCAATCCGCTCCGACATTATCCGACCATTTGATGTAATCAACGGCGAAGGAGTACTCTTGCAAGAGTAAGCTCCATCGCAAAACTCTGTAGTTGAGATGTTTGACGGACTGCACGTATTGCAAAGGCTGATGGTCAAATTGTATGACAAATTGTTTGCCGTACAAATACAAATGGAATTTTTGTACTGCCCATACAAGTGCCAAGCCTTTCCGTTCAGTGGTGCAATACCTTGTTTCTCGAGGCATTGGGTTGCGGCTAGCGTAGGCAACAGGATGTAAGACCTGATCCTCTCCTAGCTGGAGCAGTACGGCACCAAGACTAGTACTTGAGGCATCGGTGCAGAGGACAAATTTCTTTCTCATATTGACTCTTTTGACTGCGAGAATCTTGTCTAGGGTCTTCAGAAGAGGTTTAACTTTACCGTCTCCAATTCGATGTCCCAGTAAAACGATGGTCTGCTCCTATCTCACACTTGCTGGATTTGATCGTTAACTTGGCCTGTTGGATTCGCTTCAAACACACGCCACAGAGTGACCAAATGCTGATTCCACGTATTTGTAGCAATTATAAGATCGTCAAAATAGTGGTGAACATTTTCTAGGTCACCAAGCACGGCTCGCATGAGGCATGCGAAAACAGCCGGAGCTGTCTTGATCCCAAACGGCATGTATACAAAGCGATACAGGCCAGATGTACTGGAAAATGCTGTTTTTTCTCGACTGTCGACAGACATGGGCACCTGCCAATAGCCTTTGGTAAAATCAAATCTTGAGAAAAACTTGCACTGACCAGCAAGGGCATGAACCAGGTCGATGCGCGGGGGCGCACTGTCAGCAGTCAAGGTCTTATTAAGCTCCCAGAATTCTATACATAAACGGATCGTATTGTCTGGTTTCTTGACAACTACGATGGGAGCGTGATAGGGCGACTGCGACTTTTCTATGACACCCAATTTTAGCATTTCTTGTACTTCCTTGTCGACGCTTTCCCGTAAAGCTAGCGGAATAGGATACTGATGAACATAGATTGGCTCAGAGGTCAAGCGTAGTACGCAAGAACGAGTTCAGTCTTTCCTGGTAGGTCAGAAGAGACATTCTCAAATTCTTCAAACAAGGCAAGCACCTCTGAACGCTGTTCATCACTTAGCTTCGTAGATAACTTCACATCAGCCACCATCTGTGTACGGCAGAGACTAGGAGAGGGAATCGCTTGTGAACCTTCTTAACCTAACGGCTCCTCATTTGCTTGCGACGGGCCTTGGTCAATCTCGGCTATAACAGAGACCTGCTGCACTGGTAAATGTTCGCGTTCGTCATATTTCTTGAGCATATTGATGTGGAAATTTTTTTCTTTTTCCACTCATGTTCAAAACATAGTCGACCTCGTTCTTCCGTTCGATGACTTCAAATAGACCCTTTCATTGCATTAACAATTTGTTGGAATCAGTCGGCAGTAGAAGAAGTACTTTATCGCCAACGTTTAACTTGCGAGGACGGCTCTTCCGGTCGAAATACGTTTTCTGTTTTGCGCCTGCCCTCTCCAACTCATCATGGGCGAGTTTGCATGTCTCTTCAAGGCGATTTCGAAGATCGACAAGATAGGCGTAGGTTGTGCGAGTTTCGCCATCGATATCTTCATTGGTCCACAGCTCCTTGTTCACCACCGTCCGTGGTCCTCGTACGTGTCGACCATAAATCAACTGAAAAGGCGAGAAACCCAGGTTTGCTTGCGGCACCTCTCTGTAGGCGAAGAGCAGCGGAGCAAGGTACCCGTCCCATGATCGAGGTTTGTCCTGGCACATCCTCGTCAGCATGGTCTTCAGGGTCCCGCTGAACTTCTCAACGAGCCCATTCGCCATGGCATGATAGGGAGTCGTTCGGAGAAACCTGATGGCAAGCAGACGGCCCACCTGTTCCATGAGTTTCGATGTGAAACTTGTTCCTTGGTCGCTCACGATCTCTTTCGGTAGACCAATGCGAGAGAAAATCTCAATCATTCCTTCTGCCACATGCACAGCATCAATCAAAAGAGCAGTGGCATCCGCATATCGGGTGGCAAAATCTGTGAGGGTGAGAATATAACGGCTGCCACGGTCCGATTTCGGTGAGAAAGAACCGATTAAATCAAGCGCAACGCGCTCAAAAGGTGACGTATGATAGGCATGTTGCCCAGAGGCGCCACATCAATTTTGCCTTTTGGCGTTGTTCGCTGGCATATATCGCAGGACTTGACGAAACGATTCACGTCGCCATGCAGATCTGGCCGGTAAAAATCCGCCAAGACTCGATCTGTCGTGCGCCGAATGTCTTGACGTCCGGCCATAAGACCTTCGTGTGCGACTTCAAGGATTGTTCTTCTAAACATCTTCGGCACGACGAGCTGGTTAAATGTCCTGCCGGTAGCAAGACAGTACTGTCGGTAGAGAAGCCCACCTTTTTCAAGGAACGAGTAGCAGTGGCCTTTTGCTGACTTGAACTTTCTGTCGACTTGCAAAGAGTAACCAGAGATTTCCATGCTTTGTCTTTCTGCTGTTCCTCTGGTAATTGATCTTTGGTAACCTCGCACCCCTTTATATTTGGTGCGCATAATGGAGTCGTCTTATCCTCTTGTGGCTTGACCATGGCGGAAACATAGTGAGGGTGCTCCACAGGTATCACTTGCACACTGGAGTTTAGCGACGCAGTGTCTCTCTGGTCGACTGAAGCGTGCTTTCACTTAATATCTGGCTCGTGAGGCCCACTGACATCCGGTAGGTTTCCGAGCACAAGATGATAAAACGGCTTGTTCATACATAAGGCTGTGATTTCTCCAGTAAAGTACGGTGTATTTAGGTGGAGTTTGGCCTCTAGTACATCAATTACAGAGCCATCGATAAGCAGGACTCTGCTACTCTTTCCGGTCAAATGCTGATTGGGAACTAAGTAATAATAATAATAATAATAATAATAATAATAATAATAATAATAATAATAATAACAATAATAATGTTTATTTTTCCTCATCACACTGATGAAGGAAGCTGTAGGTAAAAGCTGCTCTTCGTAGAGGCAGCTTGACAGTCTTATCGGATAATTGCAGTATTGCTGCTCGTATCACGAAGAACCCTAATTGTTCGACCGAGCACTTGCCCTCCAACTACTGGCATTCCTTCCACCAGAAAAACGGGCTTTCTTTCATCCGGTTTTTTATCAAAAGTGTCACGACTTTTCCCTTTCTTGTTTTTTCCGGTTGGGTGACACAAAAAAATTATAGCGGTTCTCGTTGACCGTGCGGCTGAACTTTTCTCTTTATACGCCTTCGTGCACCAGCATTCGTCGCTGTTGTGACCAACCTTCCCAGAGAACTTGCACTTCGTCGCTTCTTTAGCTGGGTTGCGACAATCATGAGCTTGATGGCCCAGGCACTTGCAAAGCATACACCTTGGTGGTGATTTTCTTGGATCGTTGGCGGGATTCCTAGTAAAGTCTTTTGCGTCCTCCGGAACCTTCCCGAGATTCGATAAGTGCTGAGCTTCAATGAACCGATCAGCCACGTCAGCTAGTTCTTGGAGTGACTTGCATTCTCGTTCTTTCAGGAATACAGTAAGCTTTGGATGGCAACACCGGATAAACTGTTCGGCGACCATGTGGTCTCGAAGGCTGTCGAACGTTCTGGACACGTTAGCCATGTCAATCCAGTGGTCGAAGTACCCTGAAAGCCTAGCAGCTGTCTCCCGGTTTCTCCATCCTCCGCCCTTGCCTTGCGAAATTTCTCCTGGTACCCTTGTGCAGTGAATCGAAACCTCTGCAGCAAAGCTTTCTTTACTTTCTCATAGTCTAATGAATCAGCGGCAGTCATTCGGCCAATTACGGTTAGCGCTTCACCACTCAAACACATGCTCACAGCTGATGCCCACTTCTCTTGTGGCCAATCTTGTCCTGTTGCCACGCGATCGAAACTTTGCAAGTACGCATGCAAATCATTGCGTCGCTCATCAAACAATGCAAGCAATTTTTGCGGGTTGAGAACTAAAGAGGCGGCACTCGGAAGAGGCATCGAATCAGTGGTGATTCTTGCGGATTCACTCTGAGCTCCTTCTTGGAGCTTCAGTTTGAGCTCAAGAATTTGTCGAGTTCTTTCGTCTGCTTCCTTACTTCCTTCTCTCTCCGCAGCTCGTTCCGCTCTTTGTTTTGCCTGTTCGTTCTCAATCCACGTACGCAATTCCACACCTGACAATCCTAGCTGTGATCCAATAGTGGCTAATCTTTTCGTATCCATCGTTTAGTTTTCTGTGAGCGTGCACTCGAGGGAGGATAATTTCCTTCGATGATTTTACGAGCGCAATCCTGGCAAGCTTGCCAGATTGTGATAAAAAAATGTCACAGTTCCGCCATAAGGGCAAGCAATGAATGCGATAGCAACACAGCAATGTCACACGAAGTAAGGTGAGCGGCTTTGGTAGCAATATGAATTGTAGTAAACATGAGCTGATTAAGTAAGCAGGTGTGCTGCGGCGTAAGTAGACCGACATGAAGAGAGGCTCGATGACCACGAGAAGGCGCGTGTGAAACGGTGGTGTTGATGAGAAGCCCTTACCGTGGGCAGCGCGTGCGAAGGGACACACCTGTAGTGCTGCACTGCCGATCCGGGCAGCATTGCATGTGTAGCATGCGTTGGAAAATGTGGCCCGACTATTACTAACTGAATGAACAAGCGTGGTGTGAGCGCGCACAAACAAACATGAATAGATCACACTGAATGACTGCAGACAACGACAGTCAAAACGCTGGCAGCGAGCCCATACGCCGCAGCGGGCGAAGGTACGTGCGGTCTATCGCTGCAACGAAAACTGAGCGGCGAATGCACGGCGCATAAAGTTCAGAGCCGTGTGGAGATAAGAGACGGTGCGGACGAGCGACGAGCGCGGTTGTCGGCAGAGTAGAAATGCGCCCCCCCCCCGCGCTCCCTCCAGCGCTGGCTTCCCGCTTCCTTGCTTGCGCGTGGGTGATTGAGTGCGTTCGCTCTCCGTGATAGCGCGCGTCCCCGCACGCTTCCGCTCGGGCATACGGCGCGCGGTGAAGATTTTATCTATAGGGAACCTCACGGCGACGGCGACGGCGAAAGCGACGGCGTCCATATAATTGCTATCGCAATAAAATGTAATGATGTTAAATTGCGATGGCATGTAATGAGGTGTGGGCCCAGCACCACTCACCAAGGAACGCAATCCACCACTATATATATATATATATATATATATATATATATATATATAGTGGTCGATTGCGTATTGTGCATATATAAAGAATATATATATTAACAGCACAAAGACATACAGACTTCACGGTGGACAAGTACTTAAGAGTTATGCTAACGCATGCAGTCCCGAAACTGCTACTAGAGTGTCCTGTTGTATAATATAAAGTCTCTCGCCGTGCGTTCCCTTTGCGTGGACCCCGTTGACGCGTAGAGGTCGATATCGGTCCCGAAGGGTCGGCTGACGGCTGGACGACGTCACCATGGGCCTACCCACGCCATCATGGGATCTGCAGCTGCAGCAGCGACGGTGGTAGCAGAGACAGCCGTGGTAGCCGTGCAACAGTTCTCGCTACTGCTCTCGCCTCCGGTAGCAGGCTGGTCGCGGCAGTGGCC
Source organism: Dermacentor silvarum (assembly GCF_013339745.2). Classification (NCBI taxonomy): domain Eukaryota; kingdom Metazoa; phylum Arthropoda; class Arachnida; order Ixodida; family Ixodidae; genus Dermacentor; species Dermacentor silvarum. Next base: position 134,164,585 of record NC_051163.1, read on the forward strand.
CTGGAAAGCGACCACCTCGCCTGGCTCCCTGGACCGGTTGTCCAGCAGGAACACAGGCCCTTGCGGCTCCCTGGACCAGTTGCCCCACTTGCCTGGCTCTCTGGACCGGTTGCCCAGCAGGAACGCAGGTCATCGCATCCGAGAACGAGTTGCCCCGTACGCCTGGCTCTCTGGACCGGTTGCCCAGCAGGAATGCAGGTCACTGGCATCCGAGAACGAGTTGCCCCGCGTACGCCTGGCTCTCTGCACCGGTTGCCCAGCAGGAACGCAGGTCACTGGCATCCGAGAACGAGTTGCCCCGTACGCCTGGCTCTCTGGACTGGTTGCCCAGCGGGAACGCAGGTCACTGGCATCCGAGAACGAGTTGCCCCGTACGCCTGGCTCCCTGGATCAGTTGCACAGCACGAACGCAGGTCACTGGCATCCGAGAACGAGTTGCCCCGTACGCCTGGCTCTCTGGACCGGTTGCCCAGCAGGAACGCAGCTCACTGGCATCCGAGAACGAGTTGCCCCGTACGCCTGGCTCCCTGGATCAGTTGCACAGCAGGAACGCAGGTCACTGGCATCCGAGAACGAGTTGCCCCGTTCGCCTGGCTCTCTGGACCGGTTGCCCAGGAGGAACGCAGGTCACTGGCATCCGAGAACGAGTTGCCCCGTACGCCTGGCTCCCTGGATCAGTTGCACAGCAGGAACGCAGGTCACTGGCATCCGAGAACGAGTTGCCCCGTACGCCTGGCTCTCTGGACCGGTTGCCCAGCAGGAACGCAGGTCACTGGCATCCGAGAACGAGTTGCCCCGTACGCCTGGCTCTCCGGACCGGTTGCCCAGCAGGAACGCAGGTCACTGGCATCCGAGAACGAGTTGCCCCGTACGCCTGGCTCCCTGGACCAGTTGCACAGCAGGAACGCAGGTCACTGGCATCCGAGAACGAGTTGCCTCGTACGCCTGGCTCTCTGGACCGGTTGCCCAGCAGGAACGCAGGTCACTGGCATCCGAGAACGAGTTGCCCCGTACGCCTTGCTCCCTGGCTCAGTTGCACAGCAGGAACGCAGGTCACTGGCATCCGAGAACGAGTTGCCCCATACGCCTGGCTCCCTGGATCAGTTGCACAGCAGGAACGCAGGTCACTGGCATCCGAGAACGAGTTGCCCCGTACGCCTGGCTCCCTGGATCAGTTGCACAGCAGGAACGCAGGTCACTGGCATCCGAGAACGAGTTGCCCCGTACGCCTGGCTCTCTGGACCGGTTTCCCAGCAGGAACGCAGGTCACTGGCATCCGAGAACGAGTTGCCCCGTACGCCTGGCTCCCTGGATCAGTTGCACAGCAGGAACGCAGGTCACTGGCATCCGAGAACGAGTTGCCCCGTACGCCTGGCTCTCTGGACCGGTTTCCCAGCAGGAACGCAGGTCACTGGCATCCGAGAACGAGTTCCCCCGTACGCCTTGCTCCCTGGATCAGTTGCACAGCAGGAACGCAGGTCACTGGCATCCGAGAACGAGTTGCCCCGTACGCCTGGCTCTCTGGACCGGTTGCCCAGCAGGAACGCAGGTCACTGGCATCCGAGAACGAGTTCCCCCGTACGCCTTGCTCCCTGGATCAGTTGCACAGCAGGAACGCAGGTCACTGGCATCCGAGAACGAGTTGCCCCGTACGCCTGGCTCTCTGGACCGGTTGCCCAGCAGGAACGCAGGTCACTGGCATCCGAGAACGAGTTGCGCCGTACGCCTGGCTCCCTGGATCAGTTGCACAGCAGGAACGCAGGTCACTGGCATCCGAAAACGAGTTGCCCCGTACGCCTGGCTCTCTGGACCGGTTGCCCAGCAGGAACGCAGGTCACTGGCATCCGAGAACGAGTTGCCCCGTAAGCCTTGCTCCCTGGATCAGTTGCACAGCAGGAACGCAGGTCACTGGCATCCGAGAACGAGTTGCCCCGTACGCCTTGCTCCCTGGATCAGTTGCACAGCAGGAACGCAGGTCACTGGCATCCGAGAACGAGTTGCCCCGTACGCCTGGCTCCCTGGATCAGTTGCACAGCAGGAACGCAGGTCACTGGCATCCGAGAACGAGTTGCCCCGTACGCCTGGCTCTCTGGACCGGTTTCCCAGCAGGAACGCAGGTCACTGGCATCCGAGAACGAGTTGCCCCGTACGCCTAGTTCCCTGGATCAGTTGCACAGCAGGAACGCAGGTCACTGGCATCTGAGAACGAGTTGCCCCGTACGCCTGGCTCCCTGGATCAGTTGCACAGCAGGAACGCAGGTCACTGGCATCCGAGAACGAGTTGCCCCGTACGCCTGGCTCCCTGGATCAGTTGCACAGCAGGAACGCAGGTCACTGGCATCCGAGAACGAGTTGCCCCGTACGCCTGGCTCTCTGGACCGGTTTCCCAGCAGGAACGCAGGTCACTGGCATCCGAGAACGAGTTGCCCCGTACGCCTAGTTCCCTGGATCAGTTGCACAGCAGGAACGCAGGTCACTGGCATCTGAGAACGAGTTGCCCCGTACGCCTGGCTCCCTGGATCAGTTGCACAGCAGGAACGCAGGTCACTGGCATCCGAGAACGAGTTGCCCCGTACGCCTGGCTCCCTGGATCAGTTGCACAGCAGGAACGCAGGTCACTGGCATCCGAGAACGAGTTGCCCCGTACGCCTGGCTCTCTGGACCGGTTGCCCAGCAGGAACGCAGGTCACTGGCATCCGAGAACGAGTTGCCCCGTACGCCTGGCTCCCTGGATCAGTTGCACAGCAGGAACGCAGGTCACTGGCATCCGAGAACGAGTTGCCCCGTTCGCCTGGCTCTCTGGACCGGTTGCCCAGGAGGAACGCAGGTCACTGGCATCCGAGAACGAGTTGCCCCGTACGCCTGGCTCCCTGGATCAGTTGCACAGCAGGAACGCAGGTCACTGGCATCCGAGAACGAGTTGCCCCGTACGCCTGGCTCTCTGGACCGGTTGCCCAGCAGGAACGCAGGTCACTGGCATCCGAGAACGAGTTGCCCCGTACGCCTTGCTCCCTGGATAGTTGCCCAGCAGGAACGCAGGTCACTGGCATCCGAGAACGAGTTGCCCCGTACGCCTGGCTCCCTGGATCAGTTGCACAGCAGGAACGCAGGTCACTGGCATCCGAGAACGAGTTGCCCCGTACGCCTTGCTCCCTGGATCAGTTGCCCAGCAGGAACGCAGGTCACTGGCATCCGAGAACGAGTTGCCCCGTACGCCTGGCTCTCTGGACCGGTTGCACAGCAGGAACGCAGGTCATGGCATCCGAGAACGAGTTGCCGTACGCCTGGCTCCCTGGACCGGTTGCCCAGCAGGAACGCAGGTCACTGGCATCGAGAACGAGTTGCCCCGTACGCCTGGCTCCTCGATCAGTTGCACAGCAGGGAACGCAGGTCACTGGCATCCGAGAACGAGTTGCCCCGTACGCCTGGCTCTCTGGACCGGTTGCCCAGCAGGCAACGCAGGTCACTGGCATCCGAGAACGAGTTGCCCCGTACGCCTGGCTCCTGGATCAGTTGCACAGCAGGAACGCAGGTCAATGGCATCCGAGAACGAGTTGCCCGTACGCCTGGCTCTCTGGATCGGTTGCCCAGCAGGAACGCAGGTCACTGGCATCCGAGAACGAGTTGCCCGTACGCCTGGCTCCCTGGACAGGTTGCCCAGCAGGAACGCAGGTCACTGGCATCCGAGAACGAGTTGCCCCGTACGCCTGGCTCCCTGGCACCGGTGCCCAGCAGGAACGCAGGTCACTGGCATCCGAGAACGAGTTGCCCCGTACGCCTGGCTCCCTGGATCAGTTGCACAGCAGGAACGCAGGTCACTGGCATCCGAGAACGAGTTGCCCCGTACGCCTGGCTCTCTGGACCGGTTGCCCAGCAGGAACGCAGGTCACTGGCATCCAAGAACGAGTTGCCCCGTACGCCTGGCTCTCTGGACCGGTTGCCCAGCACGAACGCAGGTCACTGGCATCCGAGAACGAGTTTCCCCATACGCCTGGCTCTCTGCACCGGTTGCCCAGCAGGAACGCAGGTCACGGGCATCCGAGAACGAGTTGCCCCGTACGCCTGGCTCTCTGGACTGGTTGCCCAGCGGGAACGCAGGTCACTGGCATCCGAGAACGAGTTGCCCCGTACGCCTGGCTCCCTGGATCAGTTGCACAGCAGGAACGCAGGTCACTGGCATACGAGAACGAGTTGCCCCGTACGCCTGGCTCTCTGGACCGGTTGCCCAGCAGGAACGCAGGTCACTGGCATCCGAGAACGAGTTGCCCCGTACGCCTGGCTCCCTGGACCAGTTGCACAGCAGGAACGCAGGTCACTGGCATCCGAGAACGAGTTGCCCCGTACGCCTGGCTCCCTGGATCCAGTTGCCCAGCAGGAACGCAGGTCACTGGCATACGAGAACGAGTTGCCCCGTACGCTGGCTTCCCTGGATCAGTGCCACAGCAGGAACGCAGGTCACTGGCATCCGAGACGAGTTGCCCCGTACGCCGGCTCCCTGGACAGTTGCACAGCAGGAAACGCAGGTCACTGGCATCCGAGAACGAGTGCCCCGTACGCCTGGCTCCCTGGATCCAGTTGCACAGCAGGAACGCAGGTCACTGGCATCCTGAGAACGAGTTGCCCCGTACGCCTGGCTCTCTGGACCGTTTTGCACAGCAGGAACGCAGGTCACTGGCATCCGAGAACGAGTTGCCCCGTACGCCTGGCTCCCTGGATCACGTGCCCAGCAGGAACGCAGGTCACTGGCATCTCGAGAACGAGTTGCCCCGTACGCCTGGCTCCTCTGGACAGCTTGCACAGCAGGAACGCAGGTCACTGGCATCGAGAACGAGTTGCCCCGTACGCCTGGCTCCCCTGGATCCAGTTGCCCAGCAGGAACGCAGGTCACTGGCATCCGAGAACGAGTTGCACCGTACGCCTGGCTCCCTGGATCAGGTTGCACAGCAGGAACGCAGGTCACTGGCATCCGAGAACGAGTTGCCCCGTACGCCTGGCTCTCCTGGATCAGGTTGCACAGCAGGAACGCAGGTCACTGGCATCCGAGAACGAGTTGCCCCGTACGCCTGGCTCTCCTGGAACAGGTTGCCCAGCAGGAACGCAGGTCACTGGCATCCGAGAACGAGTTGCCCCGTACGCCTGGCTCCCTGGATCAGGTTGCACAGCAGGAACGCAGGTCACTGGCATCGAGAACGAGTTGCCCGTACGCCTGCTCCCTGGATCAGGTGCCCAGCAGGAACGCAGGTCACTGGCATCCGAGAACGAGTTGCCCCTACGCCTGGCTCCCTGGATCAGGTTGCACAGCAGGAACGCAGGTCACTGGCATCCGAGAACGAGTTGCCCCGTACGCCTGGCTCTCTGGATCAGTTGCACAGCAGGAACGCAGGTCACTGGCATCCGAGAACGAGTTGCCCCGTACGCCTGGCTCTCTGGATCAGGTTGCCCAGCAGGAACGCAGGTCACTGGCATCCGAGAACGAGTTGCCCCGTACGCCTGGCTCCCTCGATCAGTTGCACAGCGGGAACGCAGGTCACTGGCATCCGAGAACGAGTTGCCCGTACGCCTGGCTCTCTGGACCGGTTGCCCAGCAGGAACGCAGGTCACTGGCATCCGAGAACGAGTTGCCCCGTACGCCTGGCTCCTGGATCAGTTGCACAGCAGGAACGCAGGTCACTGGCATCCGAGAACGAGTTGCCCCGTACGCCTGGCTCTCTGGACCGGTTGCCCAGCAGGAACGCAGGTCACTGGCATCCGAGAACGAGTTGCCCCGTACGCCTGCTCCTGGATCAGTTGCACAGCAGGAACGCAGGTCACTGGCATCCGAGAACGAGTTGCCCGTACGCCTGGCTCCTGGACCGGTTGCCCAGCAGGAACGCAGGTCACTGGCATCCGAGAACGAGTTGCCCCGTACGCCTGGCTCCCGGATCAGTTGCCCAGCAGGAAACGCAGGTCACTGGCATCCGAGAACGAGTTGCCCCCGTACGCCTGGCTCTCTGGACCGGTTGCACAGCAGGAACGCAGGTCACTGGCATCCGAGAACGAGTTGCCCCGTACGCCTGGCTCCTCTGGATCAGTTGCACAGCAGGAACGCAGGTCAACTGGCATCCGAGAACGAGTTGCCCCGTACGCCTGGCTCTCTGGACCGGTTGCACAGCGGAACGCAGGTCACTGGCATCCGAGAACGAGTTGCCCCGTACGCCTGGCTCTCTGGACCGGTTGCCCAGCGGAACGCAGGTCACTGGCATCCGAGAACGAGTTGCCCCGTACGCCTGGCTCCCTGGATCAGTTGCACAGCAGGAACGCAGGTCACTGGCATCCGAGAACGAGTTGCCCCGTACGCTGGCTCTCTGGACCGGTTGCCCAGCAGGAACGCAGGTCACTGGCATCCGAGAACGAGTTGCCCCGTACGCCTGGCTCCCTGGATCAGTTGCACAGCAGGAACGCAGGTCACTGGCATCCGAGAACGAGTTGCCCCGTACGCCTGGCTCTCTGGACCGGTTGCCAGCAGGAACGCAGGTCACTGGCATCCAGAACGAGTTGCCCGTACGCCTGGCTCCCTGGATCAGTTGCACAGCAGAACGCAGGTCACTGGCATCCAGAACGAGTTGCCCCGTACGCCTGGCTCTCTGGACCGGTTCCCAGCAGGACGCAGGTC